>NW_011371058.1:12887-24344 GCF_000735185.1 Notothenia coriiceps | reverse complement strand
GCCTCGAGAGACGTCGTCTGGGTCCAATGACTGTCGACTGTGAACACTGCCGGTTACAGGGCGACGCCTACGCACACGAGGGCTAACGTGTTGTGTCCCCAGAGTATGTAGATAAACAGGACTCATTATTTTGGGGTTTCATAAAAAGTCAAATCTATATTAAAATCTAAATATACATGTATTTATTTTCAACATGAATAATAACCTGTGCTGAACTCTGTCCTCTGGCAGTGAGATATAACTTTTTGATGTCTGAGCTCAAAGACAGCCTGCCCCCTGACCTCTGCCCTCAGCGCCGGAGTGGCCCTCGTCTCTCCTCGTTACGCATCATCCGGAGACGGCCGGCTGTGATGTTGACAGATTGGATGTCCGAGCACATCACAGCAGATTAGACAAGATGTAAATAGTGGAACTTAGATAACATGGTACATGCTGGATCAAGGCCAGATGACTGTGTCATGTGCCACAGAACCTTCAGGAATTGACACCGTTTGATCTGTTCCTCTAAAAACAAGTTTATAAATATGCTGTTGTGCCTATTTAGTTGTATATCACAGCCAGACAAAAGACTGCTGAACTTCTTGGTAACCACAGACAAGCAACACTACTCTCGTTGGCCTCTTGTGCTAACAAATGACCCAAAGAAAGGTGCTTCCTAGGATTTTATTGTAGAAGTCAGTCCAGTCAGTTCGTATGTTCCTCCTCAGTGAGACTTGTCCTCACAGAATACAAGATAACTCACCTTTTGGTTCCTGGGAACATTGGCGACCTGGCGTCTTTTTTCTTAATGAACTCAATGATTTTGAGTTCTCTCTTAGCAGGAAGTTCAGGGGCCGATGGGAAGAGTGCTCGTTGTAGCGCGGCCTCAGAGACGGGCCAGCTGAGCAACTCTGACACACGGAGACTAGGTGTGGTCGTGTGGGAGTGAAGGATTTTAGGAATGGTAAAGGGAAGGTCATTTTGTGAAAGTGATCAAGGCAAAGAGGATTTACAGGGATAATGGAAAGAAAGAAAAACAGCAAGTGAGCATGCAAACACGGAAAGTGAAAAGAATAAAAAATCAATAAACTCAAAATCATATCATGGAGGGGGCGGGTAGCTCACATATTGTACCACATATGTGCCCATTAGTCATTTATTTTCCATCATTTAGTTTTGACAATGAAAAATCTTAAGTTGTGTTCCCATCATAGTCTGTTACCACGGAGACAGTGAAGAACAGCTGATGTGTACCTGTTCCCATGGACATGTGAGGCACAGAAGGCGAAGCTGTAGTGCAGCAGGGTGGGGTCGATCATGGCCCCGTTCTCCGCCCGCACCAGCAGGTCGCTCAGGTAACAGAGATGCCGATGGCAGCCTCGGACGCCGTAGCGAGCGCAGTACTCATCTAGGACGAAGACCTGACCGGGACTGAACCAGCCCTGTGGGTCACACACACACACACACACACACACACACACACACACACACACACACACACACACACACACACACACACACACACACACACACACACACACACACACACACAATAAAATAAAACACATCATATATATTATTCTGAAACAGACCAATCTGCACAACGACTAGTACTTTTTTTAACATATATGTAACACTAAGCTGTCTGTGGCGCTTTCCTGCTGTAACGATGCACATTTCCCCTCTGTTGGACTAATAAAGGGATTCTGATTCTGATCTCACTACTTTTAATCTGGTACTTCTACCTTTACTGAATTACAAGATCTGAGAACTTCTCCTACCTCTGGTATGAAGGGAATCTATGCCATGCTTCATTCAGCCCACGTTGACAACTGGACTGTGTGTGCAGTGTGTGTGTATTCTAATGTACAGACATTACATCCATGTTCCACAAAGATTCCCAACAATTGTTATTACTTTGCAAAAACGCAATCCAACAACCCTGACCTTTGTGGGCAGTCATTAGTCAGGTATGTGTGTTCTCTCAGCTGTGATGGACAGAACCTACCAGGCAGGAGTAGGAGTCGTTGAGCCTGTGGTCCAGAGTGAGGCGCTGCACCAGCTCAAACAGAGAGCCGTGGTCGAAGTTACAGGGGTTGGCTGAAATGAACTCATCCATGCCGTGCTTCTGTGCCCGATCAGCATCTGTACACATTTAGCCAGCCGATGAGGAGAGACACAGAGGGTGGGGGTCATTGCTGGCAGAAAATCAAGAATAAAGTCCAGTACTTGCTTTCAACTAACCTAATACAGTTATTTGAGATCTGTTGACATAATACATTTAGTTCAAATCAACGGTTCAGTTTTTTCAGAGGGTGACCTGGGAGTGGACGGTCAGTTCTGAGGTCAGGGGTGAGTCATGTTGGATGACAAAGGCTACAACTTTAAATATTGCTCCTTCCTTGTTAAACAGTATATTCCATTGATGCTAACAGAGCAGTTATATGCACATTAACCCTGAAACTCAAGAGTGACCGAGGTCCTGAACCGCCTCACTCATAATACAATCTAAAAGCCGCCCCACAACACACAATACCCTCGCCCATTTCTAATGCCACTTCACTGCGGTGTCAGTGGCCCCAGGCCCCTGGTGTGGCCCATAATTAATCCATGTGTTGAGCATCTCAGAATGAGCAGAGGATGTGGGGGCCCCACACTAATCTTTATTGTGTAGAAAATAGCTGGCTTAATATAATTTAGGCAACAGGTTTCTCTGATTTCTTGGTGGCTGATATACTCTAATCAGGGTGCTTAGGGAGGGTTAGGAAGTTTTTTTTAAATTTTGGCATGGTTACTGGGAGCCGAAAATCCATGCAAACCTTCAGGCTGGCTCTAATATTCTTTTCTGGGAAACAAAGGGGGGGTTGGTGCACCTGGTCTGTTTCCACTTTCTAGGATTTGGGATTTACATGTCAATATGTTAGAACATCCTATATAATGACATGTTAATATGCTTATTGCTCTTGCCCAACAACAAAAGCTGTGTTTTGGGTTCGACACTAAAGACAAGGTATTGTGTTTTGTCATAGCAAGGTAACCCTACACCACATACTAGTCTGCTTATATTATATGTAATCAGACTGCTAGTATTAAGAAACATCAGTACTGAGAGATTAGACTGTTTCAGAAGAAGTGAGGGATGAATAGAACTGAAAACTCATTGCATTTCATGTCAAATTAAAAAAAGATGTAAAGATGTAACAACAGAAAGAGTGTTTTTCAAAAATAAATATTTTATATAAGTGTTCAAATCTATTTCTCCCAAACAATCAAATATTTTATTTTTGAATGACTGCACAGCTTATTATAGATTCCTATAATCTTTGATCTTGGTGTGGACAGAGTGTCCCGTCAGACCTGGGACAGACCTGGATAGACCTGGGACAGACCGGGACAGACCTGGGACAGAACTGGGACAGAACTGGGACAGACCTGGTACAGACCGGGACAGACCTGGGACAGACCTGGATAGACCTAGGACAGACTGGGACAGACCTGGGACAGACCTGGATAGACCTGCTACAGACCTGGATAGACCTGGATAGACCTGGATAGATCTGGTACAGACCTGGGACAGACCTGGATAGACCTGGTACAGACCTGGGACAGACCTGGACAGACCTGGAACAGACCTGGGACAGACCTGGATAGACCTGGGACAGACCTGGGACAGACCTGGGACAGACCTGGATAGACCTGGTACAGACCTGGGACAGACCTGGATAGACCTGGTACAGACCTGGGACAGACCTGGGACAGACTGGGACAGACCTGGGCTAGACCTGGGACAGACTGGGAGAGACCTGGACAGACCTGGAACAGATGGTTGAAGGTAACACTGAGATACACAGTCCTCTTCACTGCCCAACGAAGGGACCCCAGCTATCAATCAACAAAACAAACAAAGAGCGGGATGCTGGGAGCTGATTGTGTCCCCTCAACAAGTCCCCCCCACCCTCCCCCAAAAATCTAAAAAGGTGACATTGCGGTGCCCCTTTGGTCTGTGACTGGTGGCCTGTCAGCTGTGTTTGATGTGAGTGAGCGGGAGTGGAGGCGGGAGCTGGACAGTAACATGCAGTGACACCAGTCACACCCGTCCGTCTGGGCTGGGGAGGGACGGCCCTGACAATGATTGATGGCCGCTATTCTTTACAGATCCAGAGGAGAGGAACCACTGCTGGTCCTGGTTGTGATGGTCAAAAGCATTCAGGGCGATTTAGCACGTGGCTTGCTTTTCCGTGGACTGACCATGAAACTCATCTTTCTGTTAAAACAGTGAAGATCCTCACTGAGGCCCAACACTCACCTCTGTAACACGCTGCACACCTACAGTTATCACGAGTCAAAGCTTCTCACAGATTTTCAAGCTAAACACAACAAAGAGGACATCAGCAGTGAGTGGTGATATCTGTGTGAGATGTTCTCTTGGCTTAGTTTGAAGGAGCAGCTGAAAGACTATAAAGAGCTGGACTAATAGGAAGGGCTAAATACAGCCTAATCAATGAAAGAGGTTACAATTATATTTGTGTTACTTACTACCTGTTCTGCAATCAGTAACAGATAATCCCACAAATTAGCACACCTTTTCATTTGAACACACAATACCAAAGGAGATGAATAGCATCTACGAAATGTCTCCAAAGTTCAAAATTATGATAGTAACAAGTACAACTTTTCTAGGCTATGACCTTCAGTCCTTCTATTCATTAACAAAGTGTTAATAATCAGGGAAGGGAAACTGTCACTTAAATATATATATATATATTTCTATGTATTGCTGTCATTGGAGACTGAATTGCTTTGGCTAGTATGTTTAAAGGAACACTTGATACTTATCATGTTTACTTCAACATTAATCAAACTTTAATTTAATTGTTGTTTTGAAACAAAAGTCAGTCCAGTCAATGGCTTCAATATGTATGATCCCATGTAGTTACAGTATCATTATAATCTTGTTATTACAGCATAACATATGTCAAAACTCATTACACTATCAATCATCATAACAGGGAAAAAACAGTGAACTGTGAAGAATCACTTCACCTTTCAGCAGCTGAAAACAATAGTCTTAATTCTGTCTCTGTTGCTACAATGTTTTAATGTAGTCTATTTTGATGTGCGTCGGGGGGATATGGGAGGTGGGTGGGGGTGATATGATGTTATATTATTTACCGCACTGATCCAGGTGCGAACTGACAAGTAGTTATTTGGTAACATTGACTGATTGCTGCCTGGTTTAATTGTGCAGCAACCACACTGTATTATTCATTGGCTGGCACTTTAAACTTGGTAATTACCAGCTGCTGGGACTCAGTGGGACTCCAGTGGTTGTGTCAAAAACAGCTCGCTCACTAACTTACCTGACACACATGCACGGAGGAAGCACTTTTTAAATATACTCGGGGTGTTGGTCTGCACCCATTCCTCCAAGTCAGTGATGCTGTATTGTTTATCTTTGGCACCGAACACACTCAGTATTTGTTTTGGGGAAAGTTAAATATGGCATGAAACTAGTAGCAGTTTGATCACACCTTCATTACACGAGAAATGCTTTTCAAAGGTTGATGTCAGGCTAACATGACACTTTGAAACATTTGAATAAATAAAGCAACATTCAAACCTTAAAGCGGCCCTATTAAGCTTTTGGGGTCTTCCCTTTCCTGTTATTTAAATGAAGGCTGTTTCGTTAAAATTGTTCAGACCAAATCACCAAGTTAGCATGGTTAGCAGCTACTTTGTGTGGTGTAAGGATTCACAGAGAATGGACTGCTGAGATATCCATGAATGGCACATCACCTGCCACGTCTCAAAGCTCTACTCGCAAAGAGTTTTGCACTGATGTTATTATGGTGCAAATGCGCCGAGAAAGCTGAGGGGTTTGGGCTTTTTTCATGTCTGAATACAACTTTGTGGCAACCGTAAATCTGTGTTATAGTCAAGAACAGAGTAAGCATAACAAGGGTAGTGAGGAAAGGATTCAATATCCCAGTCATTATGAATGCTTTCCCACCGACTCTCTAAATATGCAAATGTTCCTCTAAAAGCAACAACTACAGTGGAGGAAATAAGTATCTGATCCCTTTCAGATTGTAAGTTTACCCTCTTACAAATAAATGAACAGTCTATCATTTTAATGGTCGGTTTATATAAACAGTGAGAGTAAGAATATCAAAATGAAAATCCAGAAATTGACATTATATAAAAGATAACAATGTATTTGCATTTAACTGTGTGAAATAAGTATTGGATCCCCTTGCAACCAACAAGGAATCTGGCTCCCACAGACCGGTTACATAAGTCCTCGTCCTTTAGGAAAGTACCCCTCATATCAACTTGTTACCTGTATAAAAGACACCTGTCCACAGAGTCAACCAATCAGATTCCAACCTCTCCACCATGGGCAGGACTAAAGAGCTGTCTAAGGACCTCAGGGACAAGACTGTAGACCTGCACAAGGCTGGGATCGGCTACAAGACCATCAGAGAGCAGCTTGTTGAGAAGGAGACAACTGTTGGTGCCATTATTCAGGAATAGAAGAAAGATAGCATGAGCATCAGTCACCCTCGCTCTGGGGCTTTTCCATGCAGCTGTAAAGCCACAATCATTTGTGAAAGTTGAAAACTTACAGAACTGAGAAATGGGTGCGTCCAGCTGTGGAGTTGTGCCCCCCCTGGAGTTGAGTTTCTGGACCTGGGTGGGGGGCACTGGCTTGTGTGACTGTCCGGTGGCCCGGTACATGGCCTGCACCCACAGGATCCGGTCCTGCTCGTCATCACTGGCAAAGATCACAGTGTCGCCCTCTTTCACCGCGTTAAAGAACGTCCGGCCGCCATCCAGACCTGAAGATCAGAATCACAAATCCTTTATTAGTATAGATGGTTACAGCAAAAGTGGCATAGCAGGTAAAAAAAGCATGCAGTAACACAGAATAAGCTAACATATTAATACATAGGAGAAATGGATCGCACATTCCTGTTTGTAACTATTTATAAATGTCCAGAGGTGATGCTCTTTAATGTAAATGAATTGTTCAGTATTTATTATTTGAAGGTAGCCATAGGAAGTCTTCTACAAGCAGTATGCAACTGTCTATCAGCCTCCTGAGGACAAAGCCCTGTCCTACAATCACAGGGACACTTACAGGACTGCTTGAAGGATTCATTAAGTCAATGAGTCACTTGAATCACTTTATTGTTGTTTGGTCAGTGTGTCACTGTGAACGGCTGATATAAAGAGCAGGAGGCTGAATTGTGTACAATGAGTTTACTTCAAACCTCCAGCAGACAGAATCAGAAATATTACTTTTCTAATCACAAAGGTTAAATCAGAAAAGGCTTTCCTCTCTTAAAACACAGCATTGTCTGTTTCTGTGTTGATGTTGCCAATGTGGCAGTGAAGGTTGTACTGGAGCATCACACACTTATAGTCCGATCGTGGCACCTGTTGTGTGTTGGAATGACTGTGGGTGTAGGCTGTTACCTGGCTGGGGGTCGGTGTAGTCCACAGTGTAGCCATCGAGCTGCAGGAGCTCCACAGGCTCCGCCTTCTTCTCTCTGTAGCTGCACATGGCGAAGGTGTACTGACTCACCTGCACCAATCAGAGGGAGAGAAACGTTCAGGTGATCAATCAAATCAAATCATATCAGGGTTTATTTATAAAGCACATTTAAAAGCGATTTGTGTTGTACATGTAATAAAAATACTTCACTACAATCACAATAAAAGACAATAAATTACAACATATATATAAAAAAGGAGTCATGCTCCGCTCTGACTAGAAGGCCAGGGAGAAGAAGTGAGTCTTTAGTGAGGATTTGAAAACCCCTAGGGTCTGGGCCGACCTCACATGGAGGGGCAGAGTGTTCCAGAGCCTAGGGCCAGCTGCTGCGAATGCTCGGTACCCTCTGGTTTTGAGCCTGGTCTTGGGCACTACCAGCAGCAGCTGGTCAGCAGACCTTAAAGCTCTGCCTGGGGTGTAGCGATGGAGGAGTTCAGCTATATAGGCCGGAGCCAGCCCATTTAGGGCTTTGAAAACAAATAAAAGGAGTTTAAAATCAATTCGGAACCGAATTGGAAGCCAGTAGTGAGGCCAGAATTGGGGTGATGTGGTCACGCTTTTTGTGGCCAGTGAGAAGACGTGCAGCTGCGTTCTGCACTAGCTGCAGGCATCTGATTGAGGCCTGGTCCATACCCACATACAGAGCGTTGCAGTAATCCAGTCTTGAGGTTACGAAGGCATTAACCCTTTCTAGGTATCAGTCAGAAACCAAAGCCGTTACAATTCTAAACCCTGTCCTCAAGTAAGAACACCTCATCCTGAGAAACCATGTGAGCACCAAATGTCATAGCAACCGTTAGTTACGGTTTAAAGTGAGGTGGTGTAACTAAGTAACTAAGTAGATTTACTCAAGTACTGTACTGATGTTATATTTTGAGGTACTTTAGTTGAGTATTTCTATTTTATGCAACTTTGTACTTCTACTCCACTACAATTATTTAATACCTTTAGTTACTTTACAGATTTGGATTAATGAAGGAAATATAATCAATACTGCATCAACAGTGTGTGTGTGTGTGTGTGTGTGTGTGTGTGTGTGTGTGTGTGTGTGTGTGTGTGTGTGTGTGTGTGTGTGTGTGTGTAAAATGGGAATGCTAGTGCAGAGGAGAGAGACCAGATTTTCTGCTTCTTTAGTGAACATTCTAAGCTCTTGTGTGAATCAAGAGTTGCTCATTTGAGGGTTGAAAAGTAGGCTACTGCACATTAATGATTTAAAATGTGTGAAGCTACTTTCAATGACAGATCTTTGCAAGGCTCAGTTTTTCCATGCCAATATTCCATTCCAAGCTGCCAGCTTGATAGGCCAGAGTTATTTAAATGTCCTCTGTAAAAACGACATGTTGACATTAACACTTAACTAGCAGTTTGATTCACAGCAAAACACCTTTACATCTACAACATGGTGCATAGTTTGATTTGAAACTAGATGAATGAGGTCAACCACAGCCAGATGAAACTGAACATTCTCTGAATATGCATCAGGTCTTGACAAAGATTGAGGAATCATTTAATAACATCTGTTGATTGGTGCTTGTTTGCACGTCTTTTTTCACAGTGACTCCCCGGCCAGTCATCTAGTTTCCCTGTCAACAAAAACTCCACGGACATTTGAATTGAAGGGTCTCCTTTATTTTCTCAAAGGCTAGACTTATATTTTTAATGAGTACCCACTTCAGGAAAGCGTAATTGTTCTTTTGTGTTACCTGTCCTGGATGAATCCTGTTAATAAAAGGCCAGTACTGACCCTGGTTCAGGTCTTACTGCTCTCTGTGCTGGTAACAGGAAGTGTAGTGACACTCTGCTGCTACTGTAGCTGCCAGTCATAGCAGCCTGTCGTCACAGATCAGCAGGGCCGGCCAATCAGCCGCTGTTGCGCCTCTGCTGCTGCAAGTGGCAGCTCTCACTCTGCTGCAGCTGTGTGTGTGTGTGTGTGTGTGTGTGTGTGTGTGTGTGTGTGTGTGTGTGTGTGTGTGTGTGTGTGTGTGTGTGTGTGTGTGTGACAAATGAAATTCCCCACAACAGCCCTGATGAGACCTAAGGCCAAGTAAAGGATGGAGGGAAGTAGACCCATTCTCCAGCAGCTCCCTGGCCTCCAGGACACCGCAAAGGCAAATTAGAGTCTAAACTATACCAACCCCCCCACCACACATACCCCAAAACACCAGCTCTCGCGCTCTCGCGCTCTCTCTCTCTCTCTGTCTCTCTCTCTGTCTCTCTCTCTCTCTCTCTCTCTCTCTCTCTCTCTCCTTTAGTTTCACATCATTAGGGGAAGCATATGGACATGCGGAATGTCCTTATAAGCCACCAAAAACATTTACATATATATCCAACAAATAATGTATGCCATCTTTCTGTCTGTGTGTCTGCCTGTGTGTCTGTGTGCTTGTCTGTCTGTGTGTCTGTCTGTCTGTGTGTCTGTCTGTCTCTCTGTCTGTGTGTCTATCTGTCTGTCTGTCTGTCTGTCTGTCTGTCTGTCTGTCTGTCTGTCTGTCTGTCGCTCTGTCTACCTGTCTCTCTGTCTCTCTGTCTGTCTGCCTGTCGCTCTGTCTACCTGTCTCTCTGTCTCTCTGTCTGTCTGTCTGTCTGCCTGTAGTTATTGTAGCTGAAACGGCGATTTCTGAGAGATTTTAAATCTCAGATCTGCTCAACTCAACCTGTAAGACAGGTCTCAGTGGGTCACGCGCCTCAACCCTGCATTACAATAGGTAGGAACACTCTGCTGATTCCGCGAAGTGCAAAACTGCGTGAGTTAGTAAACCCTCAGCTAAAAATCATTTAAATAGCGCATTTAAAATCAGAATAACTCAGTGTGCATCCAGACTCGGTGAGGACACTATCTATACCAGTGACGTGCGGTGAGCTTCATGGCTGGTAAGGCACTGACTCTTTCAGAGTAAGATTTACAAATATTATATTTTGACCTTAATCAAAATATTCGGTTATTTTCAAAAGCTTTTTTAGTCTGATGCTTCGATTCATTTTAAACAGACCGTTCAACAAAAGGATACGCAAAATCGAAATATCGGATTGTTCTTTCTTAGTAAGATCCCATTTTCATTACAATTGTGGTCTTACCTTGACTTGAAGATTAAGTCCATGCTCTCCTTCTGGACAACAATCTATTCGTTTTTGTAAAAGTCCTCCTTATCTTCCTGTAGTTTCAAAAGTCTAGTTTGTTGTTTATGTCTACCGTCTCTGCGTAGAATAACAGTAGCAACAAGAACCTGTGGGCTCACGTGCCCCCCTTTCAGTGCGGCAGAGGTTTTGGCTGCCTCTCCTGCTGCTTTTTTCATTGCAGTTATATGATGAGACCAGCGAGCCTAAATATCATATATACGTTAAATAAGTTATTTAGAGACTATGGATGGCGAAGATAAATTTAATAAAGGGATCTACAAACATTACATTGGTGACCTACAGTGAGATGGTAACAGGCATGCGCTTAGGGCCCGCTTTCCAGCCAATTTCTGTGGGGTGACGCATTCTGAGGTGAGGCAGATCTCATCTGTGCCTCACCTCACCCCACAGTAACTGGCTTAAGCGCGCTCACAAAATAAGTGCCCGCGTTAAATTAGTGCCCGTGCTCCAGCAAGTTACTGTGGGCTTACGAGAGGCAGAGCTCGTCCCTGCCTCACTTCTCATCGCTATACCCGTAGTTGTAGCGGAGCTCGGCAAATTTGCTGATTTTGACTTTAAAAAGCGATTGGAATCATACATTAATCACACTTACATCATAGATCAGTGGAGACATTTTATTATTATTACTATTTAGTTTTTCTTTAGTTGTTTTTCCATTACATTGGAGTATGACAGGTGAGGCTCTGCCTCCCCTGACTGCACGTCGCTGATCTATACTGACTCAGCAGTCTCTGTAAGTTATATTCTTGTTTAAATAGACTTCTCTGTTTCATTTATTCTAC
>NW_011371058.1:0-8016 GCF_000735185.1 Notothenia coriiceps | reverse complement strand
CACCACCCCACCACCACCCCAGCTTCCACCTGTAAGCTCGGGGGGTTAGTTATTTAATCATCACTCATCGTGCTATGTATATCTGTGGAGTAATAAGGCCCGAGCCTAGTCGTCAAACTCAACTATATGCTGCTTCTTATAAATATGTTAAAGAAGCATGTCAGTTGTCTGACTGAAATATGTATGTGCTTTCCTAAAGGAGGTGTATACAAACGGGTTTAAATTCAGCTTATATGCCATTGATAAAAATACAAAAGACGTCGTGCAAAAACTTTTTCACATACTGTAGTTACAGAGGCTGGTAGTTTTAACCACCTTGACTACATGAAAAGTCACTGAACGTTAGTGTCTTTATTTGAATGCAACAGAGCATGAGAGGTGGTGGGCCCAGAAATCAATTCCACAAAACAAGACACAATGAGCAGTGTGCTCACAATGTGCATCAATATAACAGACCTGTGATTCACAGCATGTCAAAGAAGCATAGAAGCATAACAAAGAAAACATAGACCTTTCTAAAAAGAGGTTTACTTGTCGCTGTATTCTATTCAGGCTGTCATCGGTTATTGCCAAGACTGCACTATTGTTATTTCTGGCATTCTGACATGGTGCACAGATGATGATATTTTCTTTCTTTCTTTACAATATTTGTATTGAAATTTTCAAAAATAACGAACATTACAGATACGTAAAACGGTCAGTCTAGGTGGCAGATACAGTGTAAAACCAATTGAATAGACATGTAACTAAACACAGGTCAGTATACAGATGATACATAAATAACAAAGTACAGAAATCTGAAAGAATACGACGTGGGCTACTACACTTTATAATTGTATTCCCGTTGCCCCCCCTCCCACCCCGGTCTTTGGTTTTATTGATCACTACCAATTCTTTGACTCAATGAAGCTCCCCCAGATATTTTCTAAAACTGCCAGCTTTCCTTTAGTAATGTATGGTAGTTTTTCTAAAGCAACACATGCTGACAGATCCTTAATATATATTCATACTTGGTTTGTTCACATTTTTCCATTCTATAGCTATTGCCCTCTTAGCTTGTAAAAGACACAAGTTTATACGAAAAATTCATGTTATTTGTGACACCTGCTCTGGGACAAAGTTTGACCAAATGTCCGTGAAAAAATGGCTGTTTGTCAGATGAATAATCGCTCTTCAACAGCTTCTTGTTTTGTCATGGCTAACAAAATATGACTGTGGCAGCGGGGTGTGGTTTGGGCGCTGGCTGCTGGAGTGAAGGGAGTGGCTCGGCCGGAGGCCAGACAGCTGATCGGAATCAGGTAATCAGTGCAGGAAGAAAAGCATGTCGTAACCTGGTTCTGTTCTGTTATGCAGTAGGCGGGATCCTGGAAGGTCGCCAAAGGACCTGTGAAGTTTCCCACCCGGGCAACGTTTGAGACCCGTGCATATTATTGTTTGGAGTTAATAAACGCCTGTGTTTCACCAACCTGCTCTTTCCGTCCTGATTTGAACCCTGTGTGAGCGGAGAGGCTCACAATGCCATAATCAAAATGAAAAATAAAGACAACTAGACATTCAATTCGGGGAACAAATACTGAAATATAAAACATTTCATTAGCAAGAAACCAATCCCTTTAATAAGTATAAGAATAAGCTCAAAATAGGAGAATGGTAAAATGAACATATAAGCATATTGTATTCAGTGGATTTCTACAAGTCAGTGGCCTCTGGATCTTCAGGTCAGCCTCTGCACTGGAAGCCACTGGCCCAAGAATCCTGCTTCACAATGGTTTTAGATTTAGGGTCATATGTTTAGTACAGTTCTTGCAGAAAGAATGATATTTGTTTTTTGCTTAAAAATATATACTTGAGTTATTGAAATACTGCATCATACAAAAAAGTCACCCAAAAAAGATCTAAAGAAGGAGAGGGATGTTGCCCACTGTAGACAAACCAACACAGGGTGCAAATGATGGATTTTAAAATGTTGAAAGAATTGTTTTAAATAAAATAATAAGTAAAGGTATTATCTCGACGAAAGATGTAATAGAAGACTTTAAAGGTGTTTCATTTTCACATTTAAACATGAAATACATAACGCAGTAGTTCTATTCCCTTCTTGTGGCACTGATGTGGGATCACTGGATCATTTCTGATAAGAAGAGGAAAGGACAAGTTGTATATCATATGTATCTGTATAATATTAAACAGTTATTTCATTTGTACTATATATAGTAAGAAATTAGAGACGTGCACGTCCTGATAAGTACTGCAGCTCTACTGTATCTGTTTGTAGTTCTACTGCATTTCTATTCTTTCATTTTATAGAAGTTACAGTGTAGGGGAATGTATATAATTATTTTCTGCAAAACAATCTTTAAATACAATGCATCTGAAACAATCAGTTTCTAACCAAATCTATAATCTGAGGGAAAAGCCAGAATGAAAGTGAAATCAAATATCTAGTGATAAAGGCAGACATGGTAAGGACAGTCAGTTCTAACTGACTGACTTTGTATGAGCGAACAGAGAAGAAAGAAATCTGATGTCTAATATGCGACAAAAAGTACATGTGCACTCAAACACACACACACACACACACACACACACACACACACACACACACACACACACACACACACACACACACACACACGAGTGCGCAGTCTATTGACCAGTATTTGTCACTTGCTATATATTTAGCTGGGAGCGAGAGGGAGTTGGAGTTGGCGGCGCTCGGGCTTTTCTAGCTGCGAGTGTAAAGCCAGCCAGTGTTCACTCCACTTTGTCAATCCCCTGTCAACTTGTAGCTCTGAGACATATCCTCTGCAACACACAAGAGACAGGCCCCCCCTCCACCCACATCCCTGCCTGCTGCCCACCTCCAAATACAGAGCCACCAGGAAATGGCCGCTACCGCTACCGCCCCCCACCCCCACCACCCAGCCTACTGACAAAAGCCTGCTTGGCGTCTCCATCATCCTCCTGACAGCCGAGGGAAGACAGCTTGGCTGCATCTCTCTTCCCCGTTCCACACACAACATGTGGCCAACACTCAGGATACTGCGGCTCCTCTTTTGGCTGTGATCACATTTTTGTCACTCACCCTGCTTTCACTTCAAATTGGATTTTGAGGTTTTGAAAGTATGAAAGAGATAAAAGATCAAGGAAAGTCTTGTATTTGTTCAGAAGCATTCCACAAGCTGATATATTATTGGTACTATGAGTATTCATGTATCACACTCCATTGCACCTTCTCTAGCTTTTATAAACATATAAAAACGTATGCCATGTAGTTCTTTTCAGTTTGACAGACTTCCATGAGCATAAAGGTCCGGCCTCCTGCCTGTGAGCCGGATGGACCTCTGACTCTATGGGTCTCCATCGGTAAGCAGCTAAACAACATAATAGCTGCACATATCACAACATACTATATCAAATATGAATCTCTCTGAACTAGATCCTGCTATGGTATATATCATTATTTTCAAAACCATTTGAACAGGGTTTTGTAGATTGCAGTGCCTCTGTTATCTGCAGAATATTTTCTTAATCTCACTTTAAAGTCTCACATTTCTAATAAACTGAGTGGTACAATTTCCCAAAATAAGAATATTTATTCATTATATCTAAGTATAATTACTAAGCCAATATAAGGCTGCAACTAAAACATTTAGTTTAGTTTAGGTTACAGTAGGTTCATCTTGTGTTAAAAACCTCATACACATATTCAATTTAATATTACAAAAACAAGAAAATGTCTTCCCTATTTTTTGCTTTAAGTATTACTTAAAAATTAATTATCAAAATAGTAACAAATTACTGTTCTTTCACCTTACTAATTTATAACAAATGACCTCTGCAAAATGTATATCTTAACAACATGTATGTCTCAGCGTGCATGCTATCTTCTTTATGCTACAAATGGTTTGCATTCAAACAATGCTACATTTTAAAATAAATGAATAATATTTATTAAAAAATTAAATGAAATTAATATGTGAAGATATCAGTGTTTTTAGTGTCCATCAGCCCCATGGTAACAGGAGAGAGACAGCAGCAGAGACTGCAGGTTCATACAGTTCCTCTCATGAAGCGGTGTGTGTGTGTGTGTGTGTGTGTGTGTGTGTGTGTGTGTGTGTGTGTGTGTGTGTGTGTGTGTGTGTGTGTGTGTGTGTGTGTGTGTGTCGTGCGTGTGTGCGTGCGTGCGTGCGTGCGTGCGTGCGTGCGTGCGTGCGTGCGTGCGTGCGTGCGTGCGTGTGTGTACAGTTCCTCTCATGAAGCGGCTGCCTGCACACTGTAGTGCTGCCTCTGCCCGTTAAACACTCTGATCCACTGTTGGTGTTTCACATCACACTGTAACACTTGTATCTTGTAGGAACCACTAAAGGGAGCTTACCTGCACCAGTACGAAGAATCTTTTCTTCCATCTTTTCCACACATTTTTGCCAATGGTCCAAAGGTACCTGTGAAATCAAACAAGCACAAAAAAAACTAAATTAGAAAGAAAACATTTTCAAATAGATTTCTTATTGTGGCCTTATTTCAGCTGTAAATGAAACCGATTGTTAGCCATGCCTATGAAAAGATACGTAGAGTGGTGCCTCTCTGACCTCTGCTGGTCAAATGTCATTACTGCAGCCAGACACATCACGTTTAGGCATTTCATCCCAGCTACAGCTCATTGATTTTCATTAGTATTTTGTGTCGAGATGACAGACCTACGTTCAAATAAGTACATTTCATAAAAGGAAAAGGAGATATTGAAGTGACAGCAAGAATGTCACTGTTATGCTGCATGGCCACATTACTGGATCTGGGACATCTAAATGGAATGCAGCCATCATTAATGTTACATTGTAACCCAATCACAAAATATCAGCCTCATGAACTGGAGAGTGAAGGCTCTGAAGAACAGATGAAGTCACACCAAATGGAAAAGAGCTCTAAACTCAGGGCTGCATACAATGTGCACATGCTCATGGAGCTATTGCACAGAAGTGTGACTGAACTGAAACAAAGCTGTCGTTTTGTACGTTTCTTTTTGGTAAACTGATCAATGATCATAAACAGAGGTCAGTCGCTGCTTCCTAATTTATATTGTGCAGTATTTTGAAAATCATTCACATTATCTTGATAACAATAACCATAGTCGTTTTAGGGATAATTAAGTGACAACAACAAGTGATGTTGATATGAGGGCTTAGGCAGAAGCATTCATTAAGTGAGAACAGATGTACTTAATCTAGCAATATGAAAGTGCTAATATGTAACCCATGAGTCATATTGCTGGCATATTGTCCAAATAGGTTAAAGAAAAGACACAAGTTACTTTGCTAATGAAATATCTGGGCGGCTGTAACTTAGCCTTTCAGTTATTAGCTTGGAAACTGGAGGGTCCTTGGTTCAAGTCCCCGAACAGACCAAGCAGGGAGTGTGGACTGGTACCTTGAGAGGTGCCAGTTCACCTCCTGGGCACTGCTGGGGGGCCCTTCAGCAATACACAGGACCCCCACAGTGCACGCCGGGTGGTGCATAGTAGCTGCTCACTGCTCCTCATATGACGACTAAAATGCACAGTCACAGTATGTGATGATTAAATGATCCTCCATCTGTAAAGTATGTATCTACATCTGCAACCTGCAGGTATTAGTTTTTCTAATCCAAAACACATTGTTCATGGTTAATCATTTTAGATTTGTTGAAATATTTTAAAGACTGTCAACATCAATTCAGCATGTATGTATCACTGAAAACATTGACATCTCAACTCTGTTTAAAAATAAAAGTTACAACAACAATATAGAGGTGTGGCATTAACAAAAACATTGTAAAAATGTTGACGCCAACTACAGAGAAGTACATTAGGCATGCGCTTGGGATATTTTCACTTCAGCCCAATGCCTGTCACTTTCCTCCCTTCAGACAGACTGTACAGCTCAGTGCAGCAGTCCTCACAGATCTCCTCTGCTCTTCCTCCAGCTAAGCCCGTCTCCTCCTCAGCCAGTGTGGAGTTCAGTGTTGAGAAGGACGGGGAAAGGGATTTTGTTGTAAAAGAACATCTGAGGGTTGATTTGCCTCTGTTCTCCCACCAGCCCCCTCCCCCCTCGGTGTGCCTCAGTGTGCCTTTCCCCCCGGCCCCTCCCTGAGCTGCTCCTGCCTGTCGTCCTAAATAAACCAGCATCCACAGGCTGACACATGAGGGCCCTGCATGTGTGGAAGCAGAGAGAGGGGCCAGTAATGGTGCAGCAAGGCACTGTGGGAATCTAACAGGTAGCCCAGCAGCCTCCTCCAAGGCTCCCAAAAGGAAGCATATGGAGGGGGGGGCAGACAGGAGAGTCTGTAGCTCACAGCTACAGGCTTACAGTAGGAGCATGTTTTTTAAAGCAGTAAGTGTGTGCACAATAAAGAACACAGCCTCCTGACACATGGCTGGAATTTATTTTCCAGTACGGACCGCCACTGAAGGCCAACAGTCATTACATTCACTCTATTGCAAATGCTTTCCAAGGTTATAGTTGCTGCTTTCTCAACTGTATATTTGCATAGGCAGTAGGGACATGCACAGACATGTTGGGGGGCGGGAGCTCAAGTGAGAAAAAAGGCACTTCCCATAATCATTTATAAAAAAAATATTTTAAAACAAAAAGTTAAATATAGTTGCACATCTCTGACTTACTGACCAATTTATTTTAATACCCTCACACTCACGTAATTGTTTAATACTCAGCAGAATTCTACAAAATAATCAGCTAACACAGAGACAATGGTCTTCCTTAGTATTCACTACGCACAAGAGCAGACAAAAAACTAGTACAATTAATAGTTATTAAATGAGCAGCCAACAATCAACATGATGAAGTTACTGTTTAAGGACATTACAGGCACACATATCCTCTTTTCATGTACTGGTCTATTTTGCTTCCATGTTTTCTTTCACTCTAAAGGAAATAAAACTTCCAAGAAACACATATGTTCGTTTTACTACCATGTCTGAATTCCTCTATAGATTTAAAGCTATCTGCATTTAAACATATATCATTTCAGGGGGAAATACTGACTTGACGTAAGTAACTATCTTGGGAAGTTGTGAGGTGATGTGTTTTTTTCCAGTATTTATTCCATTTCCTTGATATCAGACAGCAGCTGCCTACACTAGTTGGCTCTTTGATTTCACTTGTTAGATATATGGACAAACTAGTTAGACACTCTGCTTTAATAGTTAAATAAAATATTACACTAGTTGCTCTTTTTCAGCAACTAGTGGCACTTTTGTCCAACTAGTTACCACGTATGCCTTACTAGTGACGCCAGGAGCAGCACTAGTAACGCCAAAGTCCCAACTTGTAAGCTTTTTGATGAACTAGTGGCCCTCTGACCGTACTAGTGACGCTAAAAGTCTTACAAGTTAACTAGTGCGCTGCAAAAGCTCTGACATGTTAACTAGTTACACAAAATAAGCACAACTAGTTAACTAGTGGCATACATTTGTCTGCACTAGTTAACTAGTAGCACCCACAATCACTCACTAGTTAACTAGTAAAGGCAAAAGGTTAACTAGTTTACTAGTTGATGCCTCTTTTCACCTTACTAGTTAACTAGTGGGGCTCAAAATGTCTACACGTTAACTAGTGAACCCTTTGCCTTTTACTAGTTAACTAGTGAGATACGTTTAAATTCCACTAGTGAACTAGTGAGGCTTAAAATGTTCACTAGTAGTACTAGTGGATCCCAAATGTGCACTAGTCGCACTAGTTGCACAGAATGCTAATGAGGAGGAGGGGAAAGAACGCATCGAGGTCCCCTATTGGCCCTAAGCTATAGAGCGCCACCCAGCCAAAATAGTTTATTTAAGAGCTTAAATACACTGTGTTTTAAAATACAGTCATACAACCATATTTACACAAATATAAAACAAAAGTATTTGTGTAATTATGATCATATGACTATATCAAATGAGGTAATAACATTGAAGATTTTGTTAAAATTAGAAACTTGCCTTAGGACTGCAGACAGGAATATCGATCCTCTTTAAAA
>NW_011371057.1:0-4224 GCF_000735185.1 Notothenia coriiceps | reverse complement strand
GGGATTTGTAGTCTTTCTAGTTGCGTATTTTTCATAGTCTTATATTTCAACAGTTTTACGACAAACTGTGACTTTTTTGACATGGAAATGATTTTTTAAGATTGACAAACATCATGTGTAATTCATGGCACAATTCAAACGGGATCAAAAGATAACCTTTCTCTCTCCATTGACTTCAATACATTATTTTTCCAAAATAAGGTCCCATGGGGCGGAAGTAGAAGGGCGGGACTTTGCCTCTCCATACCATTACTAAGGTTACTTTATAAGTACAGGACAAGTGCATCTCTATGACGACTGAGACAACTGCATCCACTGAGGGACAGTGTTTGATACAATTCAAAGTAAACGCATCAAAGGCATCTATTTGTTAACTTCTTTCATTCGTTCTGAGGGTTGTTGGATTAGATCTCCAGCTGATCCTTTTGTTTCAAGAAGGCATATTTCTTATGCAAGACAATTTCCACCACTAGGGGTCGCTCTGTAGTAAAGACAAGGGAAGGGATGTGATGAAGAATAAGTGAATGCACCCTTATTAAGGGCTTGCTAGATGTGTACGAGTTGTACTGATTGTGTGTGTGTGTGTGTGTGTGTGTGTGTGTGTGTGTGTGTGTGTGTGTGTGTGTGTGTGTGTGTGTGTGTGTGTGTGTGTGTGTGTGTGTGGCAGGTCACTGGCTGTGGGAACAAAGACTGGCTACAAGCTGTTCTCTTTGACCATGGTGGATAAACTGGACTGTCTCCATGAGAGTGGTCAGTATGAATCTCTGTCTCACTTGCACTTGATTTCTCTGGCCCACCGGATAATGATACAGCTCTGTTGCTGTTACACTGAGACTCTGCTCTACATTGGTACTCTTGAACATACTACATGTACTTTCCGCTAACTAGGGATCAACCGCTCTGTCAACTAAAGATCAAGTCACTCAATTACTAAAATCCTTTATCTGATTCAAATACAGTTAAAATGACCAACAACAACTACATACAAAGTCAGTTCATAACAGCTTCTGGCAGACAACTCCCAGGCCCTTAAAGGTGACCAAATAAAACGGACTGTTACTTTCATTTTTACCATAGAACAGATTGCTTTAGGTTGTTTGAAACATGGGACATTGGGACAATGTAAGAACAGAAGTCCACTAATTATACACCACAGGCGGTGTCATTTTTAGACATTAATCTATAACGGCATAATGTAGGTGGATCATTAAGTTTAATTGATTATGGCTCATGTAATAAAAGGACAAAGACTCTGCATTGTGTGAAGTGTTGTATCAGCTCATCTGTCCCACGCTCCTCAGGTTTCTGTAAAAGCAACACTGAGATTTTGAAATGCTGACACGACCTGTTACATAATAGGTGCTTTGTTCATAACCAGGTTGAGCTCTTATTGAGGTTAATCTGTTTCCACTAAATACTTTCGTTTTACATTTATTTCTTGCTACGAGTGTTCAACCTTTCCAGTGTTTGTTCCCCCTCAAATAAATCATATAAATAATCTTTAAAATATTGCTGTTTACATGATGGTGTTTACTGTATACCTTGCCATAAGAAACAGCTCTGCTGATGTTGGCTTTCTGCTGTTACACTGATCAGAAAAACATAACAAAGTACAATATTTACAATGTTCATTATCTTAGTTTATTCTGAGAACGTGCTAACCGGATAAACGAGTCAAAAGCTATTTTTGCTTGATGAAAATGTATGTTGTACTGTGTGTGATAAATAGATGAATCACAATTCATCCTGAGGAGAACATGAAGGTCTGAACTGTATTTCATGACAGTCCATCCAAACGTTGTCCAGACATTTCATTTAAAAACACAAATGCACACACTGAGGTTGTGCTAGAGCAGAAGACAGAGCTCACCAATAGGACACATTATAGGACACACAGGGATTCATTGATTCATGTCAGGATGTAAAGAAAATGTCAACAAAGATCCATAGGAGTGCTCTAAAATATATTACCTTAAATCTTTATCTGGTTTCTGAATACGATCTCAACATAATGTATGTGTGTTTACCAAAAACTCCACTGCATGCTACTATTTATTGTCGGTATCGTTTCTCATGATAGAATTTGATTTCAAATTCATGTTGAAGACCACCCATTTTTATTCATCAGATCTAAAAAATGCCAGGCTGACATGTACAATGTTTATTAAATGTTGTACAAACAGATATAACCATCTGATTGAAATGTCTTTAGTTTGAAGTATCTGGAATTATTTCATCCGACCAGAAGTTAAAGAGAATTCCAGGTTCTAATATCCGAATGGTAAAGATCTAAGAGAAGCAACATAAAGCAGCATCCCATCACTACCTGTGTTACCCGCCCCCCCAGCAGAGACTCCAGATGTGTACATCGTGGAGCGTCTGTTCTCCAGCAGTCTGGTGGTTGTAGTGAGCACCGCCATGCCGCAGCGCATGAACATCTACCACTTCAAGAAGGAGACGGAGATCTGCAATTACAGCTACCCCAACACCATCCGGGCTGTCAAGCTCAACAGACAGGTGAGCTGCCACACACACCCTCAAATACTATAGTGGATCCCTTTCTTCATAACATTTAGGAGGTCATTCACATAGCTTTTAGTCACTGGCCGACACGAGGGGGCAGTTTCCACTCTTGGTGAACTTGGGTTCCCTTCTAGGGTGGAAATGTCAGGAAATTCCCACTATGGGTGCCTTTTCAGTGTGGAAAAAGAATGCAGTGTGGGCACAATGATAACACAGTGCATGTGTTATCAATAATAATGTTATTTTTGACCTTTAGTGTCTAGTACGGGTCAAGCTGCTGGTACTCAGAATCCTACAATCCCCATAATGCAACTCCACCGCTTGGTAAATGTCTGGATCTTCCTCATGTTTTGTATGGCAGGAGTATGATAGAGAGATGTATAGATTCCAATCATCAGGGGTTTTCAGATCCCTGCAGCAAGGGCGCCGGAAGCGGGGAGGCCATTGGCCCCCCCACTTTTCAGCCCTGACTTTTCCGCCCTGCCCCACAAACTGTACAAATCCCGTTTCAATAATTCCCCTCTACTCTAAAGTCACATCTAAAACGCGATCTGATCTAGCTGTGTATATTTTGTTATTGTTGATTCTTATATTCAATCTCACTAGCTATAGGCATGTTTGAAGCTTGTAAAGGGAAGATGACAGCTCTTTCTCGCCACTCTGCTGTTCCTCAGTGCCGCTCCCCCTCCCTCCTGCTGAAATTATGAATGTAAGGTGTATAGTAATCATAGATAACACAGCAGGGTCCGTTACAATTTGTTTTTATCTGATTTCAAATAAGCAAAGTCTTGGCTTTCAGAATATTAAACTTGTTTCGGCAAATTCAAATGATAAATAGGCCTACAACTTTTAAGCTTGTATCAGCATAATTACAAGCGGAGAACGGAATATTTAACGTTACTGCAGGCATAACAACTGAGGTTACCTACTGTAAATCCCAGCTTCTATGAGTAAATGGCGCAGCCCTCTAAGGCTATCGCTATTGGGTAATCCCCCTGCGCCCCCGCGCAGCACTGAAACACTTTCAGTCCACGCCCACCCGCAAGGTGGGCCCCACCCTCGGGCCTCCTTCCGTTATAAATAGGAAGGAGGCCCGGCAATCTGCTCCCATACAAAATAACTTTTCTTCAGCTATTCGTAGAGCCAGTGGGGCCCAGCGCTTAGAGGGCTGCACCATTTACTCATAGAAGCTGGGGTTACAGTAGGTAACCTCAGTTCTATTTCGTATATGGCTTCGCCCTCTAAGGCTATCGCTATTGGGTTAAGGGCGAAGCATGATGTAGTCTGCGCCCCACTGGGTCCGCCCGGCACTAGAAGCACAGACACACCTGCTAAATAACACCCCATGCCTGTTGTGCCATGCGTAATGGCGCATCACCGTCCCTGGAACATAGCAAAACATGCCTATCTTCCCGACGGGGTGAAGGCTGGGAACAATACATACCGGCCGCTGTGAGAAAGTAGAGACGAAGGTCCCACCTTGTCCTGCGATCATAGAGGGGGAACAGCAGCTCTCTGCGTGTCAGACAGGAGGAGAGCCCCAGCTGGATCCCTGACGTCACTCACTCTGACCAGGCACTCCGTACAAAGTGTGTTAGAGGAAAAGGGAACATCCCTCCTATAAGAGGGGAAATGGGCCGCTCTCCGCGTGCCAAAAGGCAGGAGAGAGGCGCACAGCTGGCTCCCTGACGTCACTCACCC
>NW_011371056.1:0-6966 GCF_000735185.1 Notothenia coriiceps | reverse complement strand
ACAATGGATAATCCACTGGAGTGGTGGGCAGAAAACGTGCACCGCTTCCCCCGCTTTCGAGGAGCTACCTGGCTATTCCAGCCACAAGCACCCCGAGTGAGAGGGTTTTTCCCCTGGCAGGCAACACTGTCACCCGAAAGCTGTCAAGCCTCCTTCCCTCACATGTCGATGCGTTGGTGTTCAAACCAAAAATATGGAAAGGTGGACGTTATCGTGGAGGACAGCGAATAAAGTGTTGCGCACTGGATTTACGTGGCATTTATGTAAACAAGAGTTTTTTGCTGTCGATTTTGGTGAGTCCAGTTACTGTTTGTTATTTACTCAGCCATGTAACACAAATAAAAATGCAGTGTTTAATGTTACTGTATGAGTTCCAATATAAAATACAGTTGTAAACCTCTCTTTGTGTGTCTTTATTATGACGTAACGACTAGTCGACTACTATTTTTGAAAAACGTGTCGACTAGTAAATATTGGTAGTTGTGAAACCCCTACCGCCAAGCGTCAACGCACGCTGCTGTGTGGACGCCGGTCACTCACCAAGACAGCTGCCCTGTTCTCCACTGGTTCTCCTCACACCAAAGCTCCATTTCTCTCCGATGGTCGTTATTTTTTCTAATCCTTGGCTGCTCCTGGTCTCTTGGACGCCTAGCAGGCTCATAATTATAATCATATGCATTCGAATATATATTTTCAACCTCTTCTGTGTCAAAACTAGCATTGTGATCCATCCATGTTTATTCATACATTAGACCGGCCGCTCTCCCCCATGTTACGTCACACGCGGGAGGTCACGTGCGGACGCTTTTTTATGCGGAAGTGAAAATGTCTTACTAAAACGACGCCAGATGTCACTGTAGTGTATATTTCTGTATATTTTTTTGAAAATCTAGTGTATTCCTCCTTTTCCTACACATGTATTCACTGGTGTCTCTAACCTGCAAGTTGCTTTTTAAAGGTCTCTTATTATACTATTGTTAGGCATATATTATAGGTCTCAGATATATAAAAAAACATGTCTATGAAGTGTTTTGCTAAAAAATACCAAACAGATCACCCATTCTAGCCTCATCCCCCTCTATTTCAGCCTGTTACTAAAGTGCTGATTCTGGGTCAGTAGCTTCAAACATTCACACTTCAACATAAGGCATGTTATGAGTTAAGATTAAGCAATAAGGTTAAGCGAATATGATACAACCTTGAGAACAAAATACTGTGGTCACTACCGAAACAGTGGATGTTTTGTAAAAAATTAAGTATATTGAGTTATCAACTAAAATTATATGATACTGTTTGGTTTAATGTATGTTCAATTTCAACAATCAACAACTCTGGAATCAATATGATAAGTATTATGCATTTTACAAAGAAAGTTTGCATTATGATTTTTATGAATTGTATAAATTGAACTTTGATTTGATTAAATTTTCTTTTATTAATTTAATTGTGAAAATCCTCAAGAAATATTTGTTAAAATACTTTTTAGAGAAGGGAAGGTAAAACAATCTTAACAGGTTAATATAATACTTTTTTACTACAGTGTATTTACTATGTTCCGGTACTGACCATTTTTGGTAGAGGAACATTCCAATACAGTCTGAAAATACGATATAAAAATTCCAATACAGTCTGAAAATACGATTTAAAAATGTACGGTTCTTTTACAAGATATGTGTAATTTAGATATGGTACAAAATATATATGGACAAAGTTTTGGGGGAAAAAACATACAACATTTCAAAAAAAATCCAACCTGACTTTGAAACAATTTAGTAGAATGGCCCATACAGCAGTGAAACAGACAAGCAAACTACCAGGTACTACATTCAGCTCCCCTTCCCTGGCATCCCAGTGAACAAAACATCTAAATCCTCACCTGAATTTTCCGCTAAGAAGGAAAACCCCTTCACGACCAGTATCAAGCCACCGAACAAGCAGATTTGGATTAACACCAACTCCTTTCGTCTTTTCCGTCTCGCCTTCACCTTCCGCTGGTTCGGCATCACTTGCTTCGGCCGGTTCCGCAGTCGGATACCCGGCAGAGAAATCCCCTCTGCCGCTGCCACATCCATGCGGTTCCCCGAAGTAAACGAGCCTCTTATTCCCACGGAACTGCTTTATCTCCCGGGAAATGAAGGAGGAAAGTACCGGGGAGTGGTTTCAGAGGAGCAGGGGGGAATGTTTAAACATAGAAGTTGTAAATTGGTACCGCTGGGATGATGAAGAGGTTGCTTCTTAAATCATGTTGAAATGTGGCCGTGGAAGTAGCGAGGCAGAGGACTGCTGCACGAGCCCTCCATGGAGGCGTCCGCGCGCTGAGTGAAGAGGGAGAGGCGCGAGTAGAGAGGAAGAGAGAGTTGGCGTGGGCATGCAAATTGACCAGAGGCAGAGCCATGTCAGAAAAATATAGATGTTCACGTAATTCAAACATCATTTAAAAATAATGTATGTGTTCGAGTAATTTGTACCCGTCTAGAGTCCAATACTCAGTTTCTGCAATAGGAAATATTCGATATAATATTTGAACACTCATGTTGAATAAGATACAGTTGATGTTATATTGTAAAACCTTTAACGTATTAGGGACATTTTATTTTCATGAAGCTTCATTTTTTATTTCGACCCATTTGTATGAAATAAAAAAAAAGTACTAATGTATTTCTATTATTGCTATTATTAATCCAATGTCCTTTTTCGGTTTCTATATTCTGTTAACTAAACTAAAAACAATAATTTGTATTTAAGTGAAGGTGTACTATCACTGAAGCTACATTATTACATTTTCTGACATTTTATCACCTCACTCTTAACATTTAGTCAAAGGCTTCACTTTGTTTACAAGCCCACTTTGTCTCTCTGCTGTTCTGGTTATAAGTGCAGTTTACTTGAACACGTGAAGTTCAGACAGCAGTGATAGTCCAGTAGTTAGGATAGTTAGGAATGGAGAAGGCAAAGACTTCCTATGTTATCAGGAATTCTGCAATATGATTGCTAAAGATTAAATGAAGTGTTTTTTAACATAACTAAAACAATAAAGTATGTTGATGAGAAAATTGGAAATAGTTTGTAGTTTTGTCTAAGGGACAACATGAGTGCCTTCCACTGCTCTCTTGTAAATGCCTTTCATTGATACACAGTGCAGCAGGCTGTATTTGAAAGTAATGATGTGCTGCATTGCTAAGCCGCATTGGCTGTCTACTAACCTCACTAGTTGATTTGGACTAATACCATTCAAACATGCACACATTCTGTGGGCAGNGCAGTGATGTCTTCCAGGCCCGATTTCTAAAAATGAAAGCCATAATAATGTTATCATTCTGGAGTATGTCTGCCAAAAAGTCAGCGTTTCTGTTTCTCTTCAGTCCAAAATAAGAGCTGGAGCTTTCACTGCTCACAGATTAGGTGTAGTATTTTATTTGGCTACACAATAGTAGTTAGGTCACATAGATTGATTTCAATTGACATCCAGTCACTCATCTACCAGATAGAGCAAATATGTTTAGAGTATTTACCATTTCTGATATGAGTGAAACAGAACCTTCGGATAATGGATGATACTTTATAGCGGCCAAATGGGTTTCTTGATTGCTGGGCCTGACGTTTCATATAAATAGCACTGGAAAGTTTCCAGCAAGAATGGAAAAAGTGGTCAGGGCTCTAGGCAACTGGTTTCATTGCGTTCTTTAAACCCTTAGCAGCATTGAGCTTACACTGATGAATTATGATAATAAAAAGGGTTAGAAGTCAAGAGATGTGCATATTTTAAGATAAAATAATCGAAATGTATGTGTCCAAATTGTTTCGCAAAGGGATAAACACACTAGCTATTTAAGCATCACTTATGGCAGACACTAAAGAACCTCACTTGACTGGAGATCTTAAAGCTGCCATGAAACCTGGCCCTGCCTAACTAGAAAAGCCAGCTCGGACTGGGCATGGAGTTACCAAACTAGATGAATTTCCAACCTCTCGGAGGCACACAAAAGAAAGAATAGGAGGGAAGTGGAAGGAGGGAAGAGGAGGAGGGGGGGGGGCAACAAATTAAATCCAGTTAAATTGTTTTTCCATAGCCAGTGGGCTTGGCAAAGGACTCTCACACACGCACAAGATGGAAGATAAGTTATGGAGGAGACAAACCAGAGGGAGAGTTGCTTCAGATGGAAGAGAATGCCTGGAATGTAACCCACTTTCCCCACGTCTGACCCACGCCGCGCCCACAGCCCTGCCCCGCAGCTCACGGAAACAGCCATGCTGCTTTGTGACACACAGGTGATTTCAAACATGGACAACACTCCCAGTTCCCGCCCTGTTACAGCTATAATCAATTGCAGGCCTCTCAGATGTTTGGGACAGTACATCAATAATCCAAGGTCTCTACTACCTCTGCTATTACTGTAAAGCCTGTCTGGCATTGGGACCACAATGCAGTCATTGCAGAGGAGAGTTGCAGCCCAATTTGAAGCAGCACTATGGCTGGTTAGCTAGCTAGAAGACATATTTGGGTCATGTCTTCCCTCTCTGAAAGCTCCCAAGTCCGAGCTCCTCTCCCTCTCTAGCACAATATGGAGAAACATCAGCTCAGCACCAGCGGAGGTTGGAGGAGAAAGGGGTGGGGGTTTGATGTGGTTGGCCAGGAATAGCTTGCTGGACTAAATAAAAGTTAGGACAGTATAGACGGTCCAGGTGGTGAAGCTGAAAAGAGAAATAAGGACAAGCAACACGCAGATTGAAGCGGTGGAAAAAAACAAGGATCACATAGCAGAATACTTGTTCTATTCACATCTTTATAAAAAGGGAAATAAGATGTACATTCAGATCTGTCAAGTGACAGCAGGAGGACATTTTAATCGCCAAAACATGAATAAATAGTGGATGTGATCCTGGTGTTCACTGTGAAGCGAGGCTGTCCCATCTCCACAGAGACAAAGTACGTGTCAAAGAGACAAACTGACTGATGGTCACTAATATGAAGCTACTCCATCCTTGATTTAAATGACTAAGGTGAAGTAAGCAGACGAACACCAAACTTCCATCACTTCTTTAGTGCACAGTCTAATTATTAGGATCACAAAATGAATGGACCTCATCGTTATTTGGCTAAATCTGTTTCATTGCACTAAATGTATCCTTTTTACCAATTGTGAGCACAGGGCATTTAATTTACAAAGAAGATCTGTGCGCTGGTAATTTCAGTTGGACAATAAAACATGCAGTCCATTCATAGAGGTATAACAACCTAATGGTAGACTCTACACATGTGTATACATCAGGAGAGCTCCAAGGATGTTACTCAAATCACTGTCCTGGTGTTCATGTACCATAAGTACTGTTAGTACTGTATTTAAGCGTCTTTGAGCATCAGGAAAAGAGCTATATAAATAGCATCTATTATTATTTGTATAATTATTATAAGCCAAGGACATTTAGAGGAGTAATGCTTCAGGGTCAGTGCCATGTCTCTAAATAGAGATTAAGTGGGGACAGCGGGCTTAGAATGAGACAGGAAGGGAGAATCTGAGAAAAAGAAGGGCAGAGGCATATAGAGGTAGAAACATAGAAAGATCGGCAGTAGGACAATTATAATAAGAGATGACAGAATGCTGCTGCACCACATAGCATTGTGCCGCTGATGTCCGCTCCCTTCCTGTGCACCCTTGTTAAATCTCCCTCCATTAATCTAAGAAAAACTGGGCCTTCTTGAGGTTAGAATTTCCTTCTTTGCTTTACACCGCCAGTCATATCTGATTGTGAAGGAGAGGAGCCAAGGACACCAGCAAGGGGGACGCTGCTTTGCGACAGGCTAAGAGAGTCCTGCAGATTTTCAGAAGAAGGAGGACAGTCACCGTTAAGGTGGAAGAGTCGTTGAGGAGTCAGGCCTTCCTGAAGAAACTGGGCTCCCCTTCATGCCCACGCTTTTAAATCTGCACGAGAGGAAACAGATTAAAATCGATTTTATTTATTAGCATTTATCATAACAATGTACAGTTTATTTGAATAAAAAAAGGGCACAAAATTGTGAAAGCAAACAAATTAGTAATGGATAATAAGCAGCAAACCGGCCATGTAGCATAGGGAACCCTGACAAGGTGATCGCACCCCTGTCAGGGTTCTTTTTGCAATGATGACGCTCATACATATAATCCCACTTATTACACATCTTATTAATAATAAATCAATAATTTGATATAAACCTCTTGGTAAAACTTTATATTAAGGTACACACATTCACCATCAACTAGTTGCTAATTAACATGCATATTAGCAGTATATTGGCTCTTTATTAGTCATTATAAAACACTTATTAATGCCTTATTCTACATGACCATATTCTACAAGTAATAAGCCATTAGTTGAGAGTTTTTCCTATAGGCCCATATTGAGCAGCGCATATGGGGTGGGGTGGGGTAGGTAAGTTTGAGAAACCGGCTCGAGATATACTTTTTGTTATATTCCATGGAATGCTCTTAACATCCCGATAGCAATGAATATCTGAAGTGCTTTGACAAAAAATCCATAAAAAAATGTCATCCGTGGAAGCCGTAGTACTGTAAAAAGCACGACCAATCATTTGAGCCGGCCCGGCTAAAAAAACTGGATGGCCTACCTGCCTGTCAGCCTTCCATCTGTGCACAAACTTATCTTGCCCTCATTGGTTATGTGTGCGTTTGTGTGTGTTGGAGGAGGGGCTCTGAGTCAGAGAGTCCACCATCGGACTCTCTGACTCTCCCCTTGACTGGTTCACATCATACCTCACCGGGAGAACAGAGTACGTCTCCTTGGGTGAGGCAGAGTCGGGTACCCACAACATCACCTGTGGTGTCCCTCAAGGATCAGTTCTCGGCCCCACCCTTTTCACACTCTATATGCTCCCCCTTGGCTCTATCATCAGCCGACTTGGAGTATCATTCCATTGTTACGCTGATGACACCCAATTGTACCTCAGGATCAACCCTACCTCCTCTGCAG
>NW_011371055.1:467280-474876 GCF_000735185.1 Notothenia coriiceps | reverse complement strand
TCTGATCCGGTTACTTATGTTGTGGCAGATATTTAAGTAAGCTTTCTTAACGCTAATGTTATAATAGTCAGATTGCTCTGAAGATGGGAGGTGATATTCTATTAATGTTCACGTTCACACAGTCTGTGATTTTTGCCCGCCGTCTTTCCTGCATTTCCTTTCTCCTGTAATATGACTTGATCGCTTTAAACTCTGCACACTGAGCTCTGATTGGTCAGCAGGCAGTGCTTTCACTGAGTTGTTCTCTTAGCCTGCAATCTAACCTGCTCCGGACCAGGTTAGCCGCTCAGCATAAGTTACCATGGATATCTAGCCCGCTAAAAAGAGAACCAGCGTCGTAGGACCGGAAACCCAGAGTTTTCCCTGAAGTTAGCCAAAATAAGCCAAAATCCGGCTTCGTTGTACAGGCCTCTGCACACCTGCAGCATTAAAGCTGCTATTGTTTTTGTTTTTTTGTTATTAAGCCATTTTAGAGTTAAGGGCATGATTGTTATTTTATCAGGTAAAATCTTTTTTGAAATATAAAATACACTGCTGTTGTACGGTACATTAGACCTTAACATCTTATCATTTGGGACATAACAGGATAGGTTGTAATGGAAGCAGAAACCACCTCTTGTCACTACTGATTAACTAAGAACACTGACCTTTACAGAGAGAAGAGGAGGGTGAAAACGATGGTCGTGGTGACAGAAAACGGAGAAGGGGTGACATTGTGTATAGTCCTGCTGTAATTGTCAGCCCATGCCAGTAAATAGAAAAATACTAGCTTAGCTCTATTATAGGCTGCTCTCTCTAACCTACTGCCCCTCTCAGAGATTTCATGGCTTTTTCGAGCCAGAAATACAATCAACACACTGTCATAAATCCACATCCAGAAAATAAAACTACTGCAGGAATGGTTCCATTCCTATTTTGGCCTCCTGCAGAGCAGCTTGGGGGGGCATGAGGTACAACAGTGTCATGGGAGACACAAACACACATTTCTACTGCATTCTACAAGTTTTGCACTGCTTACCGTCCGCCTACGTATTTCCCTGCGCCGGCTCTCTCGTTCTCAATTTAATTCATTCCTGCTTTATCTTCCTCTCTGTTTCATATTTCAATATTTCAACTTTGGACATTAATTGTGCTCCTTCGGGGAGCTTGCCTAGACATACATACTGGCTAGCTGTGGTTTTTCACGAGGTTGAAATTACAAAGACTTGCTGATGAAGTAGCAAATTGCATTAATTGCCGTAATTGATTAATTGGTGGGTAGATCTTAGGAAACCACAGAGTGTAAAATGATCCACTAAAGTTTTCTGAGGAATGTTGGCTTGGATTTGTACAATAGTGAGTCTACAAAGCACTGTAACATTTTTAAGTGATTACAAGTTATTGTTCACAAGCAACATATCACTTTTTTATTCAGACAATACTTTGAGTAAAACTGTTCTTCTATGATTCATTATTCTGCTGTAGAACAAATCCCCAATTATTATAAATCGAATTTGACTTTCCTTACAGTTGGTATAAATGGATGCCTCTCTGAAATCTCATGTTTTTGGATGAGAAGAGAGATGGTAACTGTGGCAGCCTGTGGGTTGCGCATGATTTAATCAAGGTAAACACTGGATCATAGCGTGTAATGCACTGCTGCTGAAATAGAGCCCTGGATGTCTCTTTATTGGAACAATGACTCGCAAAATTGCCGCCAAGACGCATATTAGATGTAGAATTAGCCAGTGAGACAATTTTGAACACATAACAGTCGTCTAATATTTTTTTGGAGCCAGAATTCAGCAGACTGATTATTAGCAGTGCATATTATTTGGTTATCTGCAGTTTCTCTGAGACTAACATGAGGTCTGAACACTCTTTGCCTCTCCATTGTGACCTTTATGGCCTTTAGTTATCTTTCAAGGAGCTGCAGTGCTCAAATAATGGCTGTGTGTGTGCATGTGTGTTCGTACGACTCTGGCGTGTCACACCCGGCATTCGCTGTGCTTTAGAGAAAGTGACGCTTGTAGCGAGCAGCCTTCATCTTGGATCATCATGCTCGTGGATCCTGTGGGTTTTTTTGTTGGGAGAGATGACAGAGCGGGAAGATATTCACTACATCTGTCTGACAGCTGACCGACTGGTTTTAACTCATCCTCCTCACATGCTCCTGGCGCTTTCTCTGAGCTTCCTGGTTGCCTTTAAGTTGAGCGGAAATAAAGTCACTAACTCGTGTGCCCATGCACTCTGGGATAATGTCTAGTACCAAGATGTTTGCAAATACCACATGCTGTTAGGCCATCCGCCACTGGTTTTCAGGGGATGATTAAAAAAGACTGCGATGACTTGGAAAAAGATGAGTTGATGAAGTGAACATTAATATGCAAGTGTTTCGATAAGCGATCCAATCATCTCTCAAGCTAACCTGTCAACAAATTCTCTGGTGTCACAAATGAGCGGATATCAACGTTTTGTTTTATATGATTGTTAACTGACTGGTTTGAGACAACAATTGACAAAAGGTCATTTGAGACTTTTTCATTATATATTTTGTCAGTATTTTTTGCTTATTATTAGAAATGATTTATCGATTATCAAGAAAATAAAAACGTTTTCTTAGTTGTAGCATTATTGGCAGAATAATTGCCATTTTCGACAAGTAAGATGCTCATCATCCGCTAGTTAAAAGGAAATCTGCTAGGGTGCACACCATGCAAAGGTTGATCCCATTGTAAAGTAACTTTACTCCCATTTACGATGCAAAAGCAAGCAAATTGCCCAGCGAATAAAACAGGATTTCTCGGCTGATATTTCAGAGCTCGGTTACATAAAAAGTAACAATGAAGAGCCTTCGTCTGTCGACCCTGCAGTGCAGGGTTTGTGTTTTAAACTACTTCCCATCAGTGAGGAGAGGCGAGTAGTCTCCAATACAAATTAGAAATTCTCCTGCCTTTTCTCTCTGTCTCTGTTGTGAAAAATGCAGTGGAAAGTGGAGTTGTCCTCTGCTGCCCTTATAAGGTGTGGCTGGTTGAGTCATGCTCAAAAACACTAGTGACGATTCAATGCTGGAGCCTTCAGAAGCTGTCAAGCCCTGACCCTTCACTCCTTCAGAGCCAGACAGGACGTGTAGCAGAGCAAATCACTGATGATGCTTGAGGATCTTTTGTGCCAGTGAACCTGCTTTATAACCTCTGCCTTTCTTACTTTGTAATGCACTTCAGCTGAGGTTGCATGAGCCTACTGCTAGAACCCTAACTAGTCGAGGACATAGCAAAGGCACACATCCAACCACACACTAGCAGTTCCAGGTACTGTGGTTTCTCCATTTACTGCACTCTAACCCCCCCCCCACTCCTGATTTGTAGCATCATTTTATTCTGTGCCTTTCACAGCCAATGGAATAACCACAAACTCTCTGTGGCAGCCAATGAATTCAGGGAATTGAGTGTACCTTTATCCCCTGTATTGCTTATTCCCTCTCTCTCTGTCTCTCTTTCTAAGCAGACATGCCTAGTTACAGTCTAAAATGGCCTTGTGAAGGAGGACGTGAGTTAAGATGGCATCCCCAGAGACTTTTCAGAGAAGTAATTTAATAAACTGGGATATTTTCCCACTCCACAAGGGAAAGGGAATAGGCCCAGAAAAGTAATGAAACTCGGCTGTTGAATTTTTAATATTACAAAATCAATTTCCTGTACTTGAACAAGGAAGGCTCTCTTCTTTAACCTGAGTTGCAAAATGCACAGTGTAGCATTGACTGCCGGATGGCTTCCTTTTCCCAATGAAATCAGAGTAGGGAGTGTCTAAAGGTTTCAGACAAACATTTGTTAAACAGCTCTTCTTGGCTCCATCCGTCCCTTAAGCTTTCTAACTGGTGATCCTAACCACAGCTTTCTCCCATGATTTAAAACATGACCAAACTGTTAGGATACGGCCGCCTTGATCAATCAATGAGGATATTACATTTTCGCCCTCCACCTTTATCAGAACAAATCTTATGGATTCCCAGAAATCCTTAGAATAATGTTTATGATTCATGTTTAACTTTGAATACCAATTGGCTTTGTTAATTTAATGGACTAAGTCGGAATGGAAAGATGAGGTGATCAGGGTGGCAGATAGATATGTAGCTCATCTGCCTTCAAGAAAATTAACAATTGGTTATTGATCCAACCATATTAACAAATACATTATTATCTCACCATTGCCATATGATGAAATTGTATACAATATTAAAAAATCGTCCAATATCGATGTTCTATCTTTTAATGTAGTTCATTTTTTTCAATACTCGAAGGTTAAGTTAACATGCCAAGATGCTTTTTTAGTCCAATCTATTTCAGAATTATTGTTTTTTGGTTTCAAACATCAATTATAGCTACCACTTTGGTTTTGCATTTTTGTTGGGTGAATGGTTTTGTCATTAACAGTCTTCCATATATTTGACTGATCAATCAATTGGACCTTTGTATTGGACAATACGCTCTGTTTCCTGCCTTTCAAGCTTCTGTCAGGGCTGTTGGCTGTTTATTTACTGCAGATATGCAATGACTCTCCTTTACCCTCACTCCACCGCTACGTGTGGCTGAGAGGAAGAGAGAGAAAGAGAGAGGGAGAGGGGTCAGGTGATGATTTATGACCGCGATGCTGCATTCCAGCACAGGATGATTAATCTCTTCTGGGAACACTTCACGAGTACAAGTTTAACCTACCTCGGCCTTGCACACGCATGCACTCACACACACACAAATACACACACACACACACACACACACACACACACACACACACACACACACACACACACACACACACACACACACACACACACACACACATACACACACACACACACACACACACCGGTGCGCACACAATAACAGAAACACGCGTAGGCCCAGGCGCGCTCTGCATGCCTGACAAGCAGGACATAAACGCAGGGCAGGGTGCATGTGGTGCTTTTTTATGCTATTCATGTGCAACTATTCCGCCATGCACACATTCTCATAACCTCACCCCTACCCATCCCCTCCTCTCCTCTCTGCCTCCCTTGTTCCTTCTCTTCTTCTTTCTCTCTCCTCACTGACCTCAGTGGTGTAATGTCTCCCATTCACCCCTCTCTTCTTTCGCCTCATCCATTCATAACAAACACTCACAGATGCTCACACTCACACAAAGAGAAAGGGAGTGGGGGGGAGAGAGTGTGTGAGGGCCTGTGTGTAAGGCCATTTGGCTTCACTACTAGGGAGCATAAGGCTATAGGATTAGTGCTGCTAGGTGCTAAAAGCTCCTATGTCTTATTAGGTGCAGAGAAAGGCAGTGAGATACACTTGTGTGTCTGTGTGTGTGCAAATAAGTGTGCACACACAGGTGCTCTGCACAGGTACAAATACTCTTTGGCAGTCCTGAGCTGTACTGGCACGTTGAGAGGATACGTGTAAATACCACAGGCTGCATCTGAAGCTCTATTACTTGAGCACACTTCAACGAATCGTTGCACAGTTAAACTCATTGAAAACACAGAGGGTGGCTGAACACATCCTTATTGTAATGAAGTCATTTATTGTAATGGAGAGCATTTACACTCAACTGTAGCTTAGATTCCTACGCTTTTTGTCATTATGGCTTCCCTGTATGTTTTTATCGAGACGGCTCTCTCTTTCTTAGTATCTCTCTCTATCTCTCTAGTGACCAGTTTTATCCTGTGAACACAGTGACCTTCTCTTTTGTGAGAGAGTTGTTTCTTTTTATAGGAATGTTATTTGCCGACAACATTTTTATAAACAAACTTGCGGTTGCAATTAAATGTTTCTAGTGATGTCTTTAGGCATATAGAGAAAGTTCATATGTGAGATATGTGCAAAGGAAAAACAACAGAAAAAGGTAGTAACCGCTGAATGGCAACGTGATTGATAACAAGTTAAGTTCTTGTTGAATGTGTCAGAGGCAATCAAGTTCATTTGAGAGACAGGCTTACTATACAGGACTGTCTCAGAAAATTAGAATATTGTGATAAAGTTCTTTATTTTCTGTAATGCAATTAAAAAAACAAAAATGTCATACATTCTGGATTCATTACAAATCAACTGAAATATTGCAAGCCTTTTATTATTTTAATATTGCTGATTATGGCATACAGCTTAAGAAAACTCAAAAATCCTATCTCAAAAAATTAGAATAGTTCCTCAGACCAAGTAAAAAAAAAAGATTTATAACAGCAAAACACAATCAAACATTTGAAAATGTCCATTAATGCACTCAGTACTTGGTTGGGAATCCTTTTGCACGGATTACTGCATCAATGCGGCGTGGCATGGAGGCAATCAGCCTGTGGCATTGCTGAGGTGTTATGGATGCCCAGGATGCTTCAATAGCGGCCTTTAGCTCATTAGCATTGTTGGGTCTGGTGTCTTTCAGCTTCTTCTTCACAATACCCCACATATTCTCTATGGGGTTCAGGTCAGGGGAATTTGCAGGCCAATCGAGGACAGTAATGCCATGGTCAGTACACCANAAATGGTTAAAAAGTTCTAGCACCGAAAAGATATCACGAATGTCAGAGAAGTTTTGATTACGTCATCACAACAACACATTAGCTTACCAACGTAACCCTGTTCTCTGACATTCGTGATATCTTTTCGGTGCTAGAACTTTTTAACCATTTTCGGCCGATAATTTTCGGCGACCGAATATTCGGTGCATCCCTAATTAATAGAATATCACCTCCCATCTTCAGAGCAATCTGACTATTATAACATTAGCGTTAAGAAAGCTTACTTAAATATCTGCCACAACATAAGTAACCGGATCAGAGTAACATTAAGTACAGTTCGCGGCACTGTGAGTGCAGACATCGATGTGTCCCATTATCATTCATATCACATCATAATGTATCATATATTTTCTTATCTAAGTCAGCTTCTTGAGCCGTATCTGGCCGTGCAACACTCACAGTGTCACATACTGTATGCAAAAGTATTATTTTAAGCAACACATTAAGTTGACGAAACACTCGAGACAAATGTAATTAAAGTCAGATCGTGTCTTAGACGGGGCAGTGATATCATAAACCTGTTAATGTACGCATTCAAACACTTTTTCTTTTACTAGCTGTATTCACCTTGCAGGTGCAGCTATGTGGCTTTTATCCTGGATAAAGTGTTTAAGTCATGGATGTTTAAAGTTTAACTTCTTCATATGTGTCTAATTATATAGTTGACTTTTCATTCAGGAAGTATGACGCTGCGCTGTCAGTACGCTTCTCCATGTTTGTGATTGGTCGAATGCTCCAAATGCCACAACTTTCATGTGAACACGCACCTAACTAGATAGGGCACGGCTGGCTTCAGAATTTTTTGCTAGGGGGCCCCTTAGTGGCTGCGGGGCCCTAAGCGGCCGCTTATGTCGCTTAATGGGTCGGGCCGGCTCTGATTGTGATCCATGTTTATTACTACTGTAGACCGGCCGCTCTCCCCCATGTTACGTCACACGCAGGAGGTCACGTGGGGAGGCTTTATAAAAATGACTTACAAAAACGACGCCAGGTGACACTGTAGTGTATATAGTATATTTTTTGGAAAATCTAGTGAATACATCATTTTCCTACACATTTTA
>NW_011371055.1:439093-467240 GCF_000735185.1 Notothenia coriiceps | reverse complement strand
ATGTGTGAACAGAAATAGAAGTGTGAGATAGTGCCCCTGTCCCTGGTGCTGAAATGTAAAACTCCTAACATTAGCTGCATTGACTGAGGGAGACTTTGAAACCCTGGTGGTGGACAAACACACACACACACACACACACACACACACACACACACACACACACACACACACACACACGCACACGCACACGCACACGCACACGCACATACACATGAGCCGTCAAATCATATTCCATCAGACACCAGTACCAACGCAGTTGAGATTCAGACTGACCCACTATGGCACCATGCAGGGGGAAGCCTGTGACTGGCAGGTGACTGGGAACCACTGTTCTCTGCTCACTGACCTCCCTCTGGACCGAGTGGTGTCTCCTGTCCTGCTCACTGAAGGACAGCCTGTAACCGAGTTAACCCTGTCTCTCTACTCGTCTTTCTATTCTCTACTTCTATTTGAATAATTTATTTAATCAACTTTTTTGCTTCTATGTCCTGTGTTTACATCCCTCAATACCTGAGGACTGTACGACGAAGCCGGTTCAACATAACCTGGATATGTTTGAGTTAGCCGGTTGGCCTAATCCAAAACATACGCGCTCTCGCTAAGCGGTCCTACGACGCTGCTTATCAAGTGGATCGCTCAAGCCAGCCGTGTCCTATCTAATTAAGTGTGCGAGTTCACATAAAAGGGGCAGGGTTAGCAACATTTGACCAATCACAAACATGGAGAAGCGCACTAACAGCGCAGCGTCATACTTCCTGAATGAAAAGTTAACGATAATATTAGACAAATATGAAGACGTTAAACTTTAAACATCCATGACTTAAACACTTTATCCAGGATAAAAGCAACATAGTTGCACCTGCAAGGTGAATACAGCTGGTAAAAGAGAAAGTGTTTGAATGCGTACATTAACAGGTTTATGATATCACTGCCTAAGACACGAGTGGATCTGACTTTAATTACATTTGACTCGAGTGTTTCGTCAACTTAATGTGTTNTATTGACAAACACTTTCATATTGTAATTTAATCACATTACACCGTTCCATATTATCAGTTTCTCCTTTGTGGTCTGCTGTAATATAACTTCCACTGTTGGGGAGAAACTGATAATATGGAACGGTGTAATGTGATTAAATTACAATATGAAAGTGTTTGTCAATACAGTTAGTTGAATGTAATCAAATGAAAGTTATGTAACAAATTTAAGTAACAAATGGGTAACAACCAAATGTAATGTTTGTCTGTAGAAAACTATTAAAAAAATATATTGACAGATATCAGTGTTGAATACTGTTCTTACATTTGTTAGACAAATCTAAATTCAATCAAATATAATACCTTTCATAACTTATTAAGTTTTTAAAAGGGTAACTAGTCATCTGTAATATATTACATTTATAAATTGACCTTCCCAACACTTCAGATATACCATGAGAGATGAGACAAAAGCATGACTCTTTATTGGGATGCTGATTCAAGTTGCATCTCGGTATTATGATGAGCAGTTAGCTCAGTTTGCTTTCAGGAGCTCTCCCTCTGTAAAAGACCAAAAACACATAATTATTTCCTCATATCTGGGTGGATATTTCCATTTTTGTGTGTGTTTAATAACCCCTCACCGTCATTGACCACCCCGCAGTACTCGTCACACTCAGCCTTGCTGTAGAACTTGTTGGCGTTGCCCTGGCAGAAGCCCTGTTTGTACGGCACGCAGAGGCCCGCGGTGGAGTCGAAGGCCCAGACAGGCGGCTGGCCGGTGCACGGCATGGCCGCCATTGGCAGACGACACACAGCTGGAGACACAACAGAGGAGAGTTCATATTGTCATGCATATCCAGGGCAGGGCTAGGCCATCCATATTACACGACTACTGAATATTTGAAAGAAAACAATATCCTCTTTCACTTTTTTTATTGTGTTATTTAAAACACAAAGGATTTTGCCAATACCTATACATTATGACACCCATATTCTACGGTTTTCCTTTTTTTAAATGTATTATTCACAGCTCAAATCTTAGCATTGGGTATTGTTTATTATATGTATATGTACATAAGTAATATAACCACACTGTATACATCTGTTTATATCCTTATACTGTCTATACAGTACCATACTATCACTATACTGTCAATACCATTTATACTGTACATACTTCATCTGTTTATAGCCTAATTATTCATTCATTCATTTTGAATCTGAATCTGTTAGTCATTTTAAATTTGGCCTAATAATGGGAATCCCAACAAAGGGTTTTGTGGGTAAGTGTGGGTGGGTTTGGTAGTCATCCTCTCTGAGTAAGGGCCATTCCAAATTAGAAAAAAAGGAAAATAAATATATATATAATAAATATTGCAGACACTGTGCAAAAAATATTGATACTGCATGATTTGTAAAATACATTCAATAAGTAGAGGTTGTGTTTAGTATTTAAAATCAAACTCATTCATAATAACATTAGTTTACCAAAGTGCTGCACAATCGAATACAACAAAACAACAATTAGAACAATAGTAAACATTGATAGTGAATTAAAAGTCGATCAAATATGTGTTTAATTCACTCATGACCTTCAGTGCGACATCTCTGCAGACACTCTCTCTCGTTTTCAAAGTTGTTCTGGTTGCCCATACAGCCTCCGTAATTGAAGAGTGCACAGCTCATGGAGGAGGAGTTGTAGTAGTAACGCTGGTGCAGCCCGAAACATGGGCCTGTTTCTGGTGCTGCTTTACAGGACTCTACGTGGAGAAGTAAAGGGAGGATATTCCTATAGTTTCAACACCAGAATCAGAAACTCTTATCTTGCATTCAACACACATTTATTTTCACGAATGTCCTTTGTTTTGCAATAACATCTTAGCGTTTTGGGGTTAAGCTGATCTTACCGCTTCCATTGAAAAGAGGTGTATCATCACCAGAACCCTCGACATCTGCTAGAACCAGAGAAGGCACCACGTCTCTCCTCCTCCTCCTCTGCATCACAGCCCAGACACAAATGTCATCACTTATCATGTTTATAGCAAACACATACAGTATGTCAACAGCATACAGCTTTTTATTGTACTGTGAGGTATCTTAATGTATATAACATGTACATACAGTATATGACTTATTCCTTCATTTTACTTGCAACATTATGTCCCCTCCACTATTTGATTGCACTTTTTTATTGATTTCTTTTTAGGTTGCATTGTTGGAAGAGCCTAGGACTTGAAATTGACAATAACTGTTCTTTAGCTGTTGTAAATACAGTATGACAATAAAGTTGTTGAATCTATACAGAATTAAAGCTATGAAGACAACTCTTTGAAACTCATTTGGACGGCAACACAATTTAAAACTACATTGCAGCATTTTGTTATAATAGTCAGTTATAGATGCCATGTGAAGCCACAACATCAAATGCAGTGTCCACCTAAACTCCCATGAGAGTGACAATGAGTGCTTTTATTTATTATATATAGAAGGTACATTTTGGTGCTCATATCTGTAGTTTTACTCCAAATACTGCTCAAAGGAATATAGAAACTATTTTATTCAATTAAAGCACAGTGGACTTAAATCACTCTTTAAAAAACAATAAAACAAGAACTATATTAAAAGTATTAATTGAATTGCCTTCAAATTAAATATATAATCTCAATAAGACCCTTCAGGTTAGATCGCTTGAATGTATTTTGAGTACCTGAGCCTCAGGCTGAGCTGTCGGCTCCGCCACCACCTCTTCAGGAACACAGTCGCCTGCAAACATTTTAAATTAAGACATTTAATACAAGACAACCATAAACTTTATAGCCAAACAAAGTCTCACTGTATTTTAAATTGTGCTTGTGTTTGTGCAAAGCAAGTATTGGACATAATTACAATTAAAAAAGAGTGGAAAATAAACAATTATACAATATATACATCTCAAAAAAGAAGATGAAGCCGAACTAAATGAGTGAAAATACAAAAGGTGATGAGAGAAAAAATTTGTATCTGTAAGACACTATCGACGGGCTAAATTACAGCCAACACAATATAAAAGTGGGATATTATTTACATTAAGTGTGCAAAAATAACATATTCAATTAAATATAAATGTAAAATGTACAGTGAGAAGTTATAAGTCCAGTAGTGATGTGTGAAAATCTATATTTGACCTTTGTTCTGCTTAATTGTGATAGTGTCATCACTCATTCCCTGATCTCTGACCAGTGTTTTGAAGTCCTCCAGCACCGTGTCTCTCACCGTCATGGATCGACCTAGACATTAATAATAAAGGGAAATTACTAAACTGAAACTTTAAATGAGAGGGAAATCCTCATTTAAATAATTGTATCGAATAGTTGAGATGTAAAATAAATATAAACAGGGTACCGAAGTTAATAAATAAACGAGATGCAGTGCGTATTTTGAGAAATGTCACTCACTGAAAAGCTTAAGTGAGGTGCTTGTATCCCCTCCTGACTTCTGTTTGCTCATTATTATAATCGCATACTCATTGTAGTTTGTGTGAACCACATAGCCATCCACGTCTGCCCCCCACTCTGTTGAAAAGACAGGAAGTAATATTAAAACCTGCAACAACTTCATGGACCAAATGTGACCTTAAAGCTGTATCACTGCAGGATTCAATAGAGGGAGACGTACTTGCAACATGGTAGGAGAATCGTCCTGGTGTGGTGGTCAACCCAAAATCCACAGTCATCTCATTGCACGTTCCTTGTCTGCAAATACACAAACAAAGACTTTTAGATATAAACTGTCCACAACAGCTTCACCTGCGCAGAAGATATGATTGTTTTATAGTACACAGAAGGCTTTGTCACTGCAATGCCGCAGTGTAGCAATTCTCTTTTGCAAGAAACAGAATTAGCCTCATAACGGATATGAATACAGTTTAAATATTTAGTATGCAGAAAGACACATTTTAGAATAATGTAATTCCATTATTTGTTCTTGTTTGTGTATTAAAAACCTTTTCATCATGTTTTAGTAGATCATATTTTGTATTATTAATGTTATCTATCCGAGTAAAAAGTAAATATTCCCCCATGAAGATTATTCGTAAACAGGTAGAAAGTGAAATAAAATGAAAATACTCAGGTGAAATGGGTACTTTTGTGATATTCTAACTATAGGATAAACTACGATGTCTGTGCATTATAATGTGAAACACATATCAATCTATTTGTTAATTAAATGGTCTTGATATCTGATTATCTAGGATGAACCTTTTTGTAATAATATTTAAGGATAACATTTTTCAGTGTATTAGTTTGTTTGTGTGTGTACATGTGAACTCCTTACAAACCTGAGTACCCTCCGAGTGGCCTTGACTTTGCCCTGAGTGGTGCCGCTCTGCAGAACCAGTGTACCAATGGCTGAATCCCCCCTCTGACGTTGCATGTGGGGGCATGAACTGGCACTGGCAACATCATGCCATGTTCCCATGAACTGTCAGCAAACGGTAACATTAGGATTTTACATATTTCATATTAATACACATAAAAACCTCACATTGAAATCGGTAATGGTGTTTCAGTATACCAGACCAAGAAACTAAAAACAAAAGCCTAACCCCAGCAAAATCAACTTCACATTTACTATACTATACTATATAAATAAAGATGCAACAAAATGAAGTATTAAAAAAGAAATTGTTTTGCACTGCTTGCTTTAACTGTCACTTCACCGAACACTCGATAGGGGCAGCAACAAATAGATAATATAGACAAACAAAAAAAAGTTACACAAGAAAATCTATTTTTATGCAGACGATGTTATACTTACTTATATGTACTTAATATGAAATTGTTTTATTACTTAAGTGTACTTAGTATTAATTAATTTAAACTCCACTTTCCTGTGTTTGAGAAAATGTAGTCTGTAGCCCAAACTGCTTAAAAATACTCAACAATTGACACAAAAATACAATGTAGGTTTTACGTTATTTTCATTATGCATAGGTCATATAGGGAGGTTTCCAACTGCCTGTAAGATTAAACATTTCATCCCTGAAATATTAAATAAATGTTATTAATTGTTTAACAGACATAAAAGGGTGAAAAAAGGATCACATTAAGTTGTATTGCATTTCTGACCAAACAAAATAATACACTCTAAACTACAGAAGACTATACATAACATAGTTAAAAATAAAATGCAGTTTGCCGAGCTCACCTGGGCCAGATCAAAGTTCTCCTGCGAGGGGTAGAGAGGGTCTGGGAGGACCGGGACCCCCTGGAGGGTCCACGTCCAGCACAGCAGCAGCAGGGAAACCTGAATCACAGCGTTATGCATCCTATCAGGGCGTCAGTCCACTCGTCTCTGAAAGGAATGATCCAAGACCCTGAATCCAGGAAAAGGGCCACCTCCTCACTCCTTCTTACCCCCCACCCTCCACTCTTCAAACGGGGAGGGGGCATTGACCTGTGATTTGTGTGCTGTGCATGCACTCACTCCCACCCAGAGTAAAGTAAAAAAACAAACAAGTAAAGAGGCAAAGTTCGGATCCCTGTCTGTGACAGTTTGGCAACAAACAAGAAATCAATATGTATCACACTATTTGAGAAACTAATGAGTCATTTTTCCATGAACAGTTTTCTTTTGGAAGTTATTGCATATATTAAAATACAGTATGTACAGAAAACCAATAAGCATTTTAGTGACATTATTAATTTATTATATTTTTCCCATACATTTTATTTTCAGGCTTTGATTTCTTTGATCTTATGTATATTGCTCTCAATAATTGATTACATTATAAACAGGAGAAGACATTTGAATTGCTACTGGTCCTTAAAAAAGAAATGAAGCACCAACAGAAAAAAGGTTCTTTTAAGGTTGGCTGGTAGTGATATAGTAACATTCATACAGTGCGTGCTGTACCCATATTGTCACGATTCTCATGTTATGTCACGTTTATAGTTTTGTAGGTTTGGGTGTTTTTGCTGTTTTCCATGTCATGTTTCCCTTTGGGTTATTGTCTTGTCATTAGTTTCCCTGGTGTGTCTAATTGTCTGATTATGTTCACCTGGGCCCCTGTGTTTTCTCCTCCCTCCTCACCTGTGTCTTGTTGTGTGATTGAGTCTTGTGTGTATTTAAGTTCTGGGTTGTCTGTCTGTCTGTCTTGGTTCGGTTCGTCTTGTTCTCTGACTAGTTCTGCGGTGAGTGTTCTGTTTGTCATTGTCTATATATCATAGCCTTGAAATAAAGGAAGTTTCAGTTTAAATCTGCATTTGGGTCCTGCTTGTTTCACAAACCGTGACACATATGAAAGTCAGTAATAACAAATGTGTTTCTTTCTTTTAGGAAAATGTTTTTTCACACTCATACATAGTTTTACATCATAGTCTGCTTTGTGAGATGACCCTCCTTTTCCGTTGTTTCACAGGATCAGTCACCCTGTAACAGTAAACAGATATGTTTTAATATGGCTAGATTCAGAGGTGGGAGAAGTACTCAGATCTTGTACTTAAGTAGAAGTACCAGACTGTAGGAATACTCTTTTACAACTAAAAGTCCTGCATTCAAAATGTTACTCAAGTAAAAGTACAAAAGTATTAGCATAAAAATATACTTAAAGTACCGAAAGTAAAAGTAGTCATTATGCAGATTGGTCCATTTCAGAATTATATATATATATGATATGTTTTGATTCTAATTATTGATCATTAAAGTGTTATCAAAGCTGGTAAAGGTGCAATTAGTTTTAATGACTTTGTATACTGCAGGTCCTGTAGCTTGTGAATTTACTCCAGGTGGAACTAAAGGTATTAAATACATTTAGTGGAGTAAAAGTACACGATTTACCTCTGAATTGTATTCAGGTAGAAGTAAAAAGTAGCACAAAATGGAAATACTCAAGTAAAGTACAAATACCTCAACATTGTACTTAAGTACTTGAGAAAAATGTACTTAGTTACTTTACACATCTGCCTATATTAGACACAAAATATCATATAAACCATTTTTTATTTATTAAATATGAGTAGGCATACATTTTTTATTCTGGCATGTGTGAGGATGTGAAATAAAAAGTGTTGGGGTGGAAAAGGCCTCATGTTGTTGTGTAGGGGATTTATTTATCAAACATAAATAAAGAATGAACCATTCAATTGTCTTTTGTTGTATTTAATTCTTGCAAGAAGTACTGTTTGCAGAGTAAAAGATGCAGAATAGAGTTTGTGTTGGATGTTTAAACACAGAGGGAATAATGGCAGTTTAAGCTTAGCGACAATGTAGGGAAAGGTGCATTGTTCATAGTTCATCTGAAGTTGAAGGTCCTATTGTCTATGTTCATAGATTGTAACTAAGAACATCGCAACAAAGGTTCTTAAGAACTTTTCCCAAGCTGAGCAAAGAAGTGAGAATGCCAGTAAATAGAGATAAACATTAGCAACTAAGAATCAAACAGTGATATTCTTGTAAATGAGTCAAATACTGTTCTATTAAGAGTTGTTTATTTTAGACCCCCTGGATTTTTTCACCTCTCAATTCATTTGTCATCACCTGGTCAAACATTAGCAGCGCCCTGGAACCAAAGGTGGCCCCTCATTTATTTCCAACCTGGTGGGAACAAACGTCTCAACATAAGGTATCCAGAGCGCATGACACGAGGGTTTTTCAGTATCCAAATTAGATTTCAGCACATGAGGATGAAGTTCGTACCTGGGGCTGAGTTGAGATGGGATTCGTCTCCTGCTCACCTGAACACTGACCTGGGAATATAGTGAGATGTACTTTCATTTATTTCTGTGTGTCAAGAAAAGTCAGGGTTTTAAGAATGACCAGGTATGATCAGTAGTCCAGGCGTTACCTATATTCTGATTCACGATGATAGCGTCATCACTCAGTCCATGATCTCTGACCAGCGTCTTGAAGTCTTCCAGCACAGCAGCACTCACACTCTTACTCCGACCTGATGGGGACATCACTACCATTACACAAACTGATACATTTTTCTATGAAAAAACACAACACATATTCATATATTTACTTGTCACTCACTATATAGCTTGATTTTGGAGGTTTTAGTTCCTGAAGGTTGTTCAGTGCTCAGCAGGAGCATCATTGCGTACTCATTATAGTTGGAGTGAACCACGAATGAATCAACGTCTGCTCCGAACCCTGGGGACAGAATAATGTTGAAATTATGAGTTTACTTTAGCATTAACAATAGCCTGTTAAGTGAAAGATATGTAATGTCATGCCACAAAGGGTGTTTCAATTAAATCAATAACAAAAGTGAGATTGGGGACGTCACAAAGTAGCTAAGGATCATGGGTCGGCTTCTCCTGGTTAGAATGTATTATTGTTTATCGTTCAGGACATTTTGGAGCCGGCAGAGGTCTCCCCCTCCACAGATAAAATGGACCTGATCTTTTAAAATGTGTATCAATGTGTGTGATAACTAAAGACCCAAATGTGTGATTAAATGAATTCTCTACCCTGTTAACATAATAGTAAACCATCCCAGATCTAAAGAGTATATGGTGAAAACTTGACTTAAAACTGCATGAAAAGTACATTTATAATCCTGCACAGATGAAAACCAAAAATGAAACCAGGTTGAAATGGCTTGTTGTCATGATTCAAAATGACAGATTTGCTCTATAAATTCAAAAAAAGTTACTACAACTTAGTAATTAACTTAATAATGTGGGTCCGGGGACATGAACACAATACATTTAACAAAGGATGAGGACAGGAAGGAAGCTAGAGATACATACTTGCAACATGGTTGAAGAATCGTCCTGGAGTGTCGGTCAAACGATAGTTTGTGGATCTGTGCTTACACGTGCCATTCCTACTACATTCAGGCACACACACAACAAAAGCAGAGATTAAACTAAATACAGCACACTTCAAAATACCAAAAATGCTTGCAAGTCCGACCTGAATCTCGCAGACATCATGGTGAAGTTCCCATCAGGAGCCACTTGTTGCAGATCAAGTGCAACAATGACAGGGTTCTCCCTCTTGTCCTCCATGTAGTAAGGACAGGAGGAAACCACCGCTACCTCATTCCACTTCCCCATGAACTGCAGGAGACAAATATAATGTAGAGCAAAGCATTTCCCATGGCAAAAAAGATGGAGGAGGAAGGGATAACCTAATTTTTTGTCATCTACGAATGAATAAAATCTGTATTTTAGTCCACTTACCTGGCCAAGGTCAAAGTTCTCCTGTATGGGAATGAGATCATCTTGGAGTACAGGGCCGGCCTGCAGCATCCAGGCCAACCCCAGGACCAGCAGAGACCCCGGACTCACCGCTCCCTGCATCCTGTCAGACCCTCAAACTGACTCAATGGGTTTTTTGTAAATTCCCTGCCTCAACACTACCAAAACAAAAAACACAACTAAAAGAGCAAAGTTCTGTCTCTTTATCTTAGCGTGTGTGTTCACTCGATATGATCAGCAGAGGATCACTGGACTTCAGAATTTGAGGCTAAAACAAACAAATCAATACCTGTCAGAATTGAAAGGCTTAGCTGCATTTTTTAAAGGGTTGTATGAGGTACTTACCAGATAAACTGTAAGAACAGTTAAATATAGTGTACACTGATATTGATTTGTATAGTGTCTAAAATAAGTTGTATTGCTGCCCCACTTCATGGCAGTACATTGCTTTGCTTCAATGCCAGAACTCCTGTCTGTGAACGTGGGGCATATCGATCACCATCTTCTGTAGGTTATAAAGTGATTATAGATAAGTACCACAAACAACCTCACTTTAAAAAAAATTCTTCACTTTTCCTTTAATATCTGATAATTACTAGTGAAAAAGGCAGCAGTGATGTCACTAGATTACCCATTAGAGAGCTATTATTCACAGAAGGGACAGTGTTGTGGAGCCCTGTCTCTGCCCCCTAGTGGTCACAACACACACACACACACACACACACACACACACACACACACACACACACACACACACACACACACACACCATTTGGTGATTAAGAAAAACAGACAAAACATAGATTTTTTTTTAAATAGCCTTGAGGTTTATATCCTTTATTTAATGTCAGCGCAGTAGTATGAAAATAATGTGAAACACTAAATAAAGAGCATGATGTATACATTACATTGGAAATATATGTTAATTATCATCCTTTCAGCCATAATAAGGAAGTTTGCTGAGATAGAGCTTTTTGCAACACTTCATGGTACAGTGTACGAACAAAGAGGTGGAGCAGCATCATCTCCTGCAGGGAGAAACAGAAACTCATTTTGACTGAAGATTTGTTGTGCAGCAACCATTCAAAAACCTTGTAGGACATGGTTTAAGTCATTTAAAGAAAATAAAACAACTCACCTAGCCAGATCTTGATGACGGGCAATTTTCTGTTGGCCAGAAAACATTTATGGTCATTTAATTATCCTTTAATATTTGTGTGGATGTGAATAAACTGTATTATAAGTGTATGTGTGTGTTCCCTATACCTTACCTGCTGGAGGTGGAGTCAGAATAGACTCTTTGGGGAAATGCTGGGACAAGGCGAAGGCTTTAAACTTCTGAAGGACATCAACTCTGGCCGTTTGAGCGCGACCTGCAAACAGAGACACAGAAAAATGGTGTTTGCTCTGCAGCTCACATGTGATGGAAATAATGTGTATATCTGTGTTTGTGTGTCTCACCGTAAAGCGCCACCTGCGTGTACTCCCTGTTAAAAACCTTGTGTTTGAGAACCACAGCGTATTCACTGTAGTTTGTGTCAACCACTGTGATGTCCTTCACCATGTTATGGCCTGAAAGTACACACAGCACAGATGAGGGACTAATAATAATAATACGTTTATTTATTAAAGTACCTTTCACAGAAATATAATTCACAAAGTGCTTCACAGTAATGCTGTCACTTGTCATGTAGTAAAAATAACCTTAACCTAAGAAGTACGAGGATGAATAGAAATCCATGAGGGTTATATTATAATGCTATATCAAGAATAATTAGTAAAATCTGTAAAATAAAATAACCTACAATATTGGATGACTTGACTTTTGTGATTAAGTATTGGACATTGTATATGTGACATCCAACAAAGAGTGTCTATTTATGTTATGTATGAACTGTACCAAACCATATTATAACAATACTGCAAATACATCTTTAAAAAGTTATACATTTTCTTTTTGCATTATACAGTTTATGCCCTAAAATAAAATCATTTTAAAAAAAGGAAGACAAACAAACAATTAAATTCATAAAAGGTGCATGAGTGCATCATATACACAAAACAAAATGTATTAAAAACGATACAAACGTATATACTTCCTGCACCCTATATTAAAATCTGTTTAAGAGCACTCAGAAATGGAGCCTAACGGTAGTCCTGCTCATTCTATAGTCACATGTTCAATACATGTTCCAATCATGTTCATCCTTGAGCTTCCTCTTACAAAAAGCTATCGAAATAAACCTAATGTTAGATTTGTCTGCACCCACAGCTTCACTGCTGCCTACTTTCATGTATTGCTTGTATCGTTAAATCAAAAAAAGCACATTGACTGGTAATAGTCACATGCCTTGCGTTGGCAATGCAGCTTTTATCCACGTGATTGTTTGAGTTTGTTTGCCCGTATGGTTCAAAATCAAACATTGTTCTAATGCGGCCAAATATTGACATTGTAACTAAAAGCTAGACCAAAGATCATGCTTAACATCCTTGTTGTACAGGATGTGAAGATGAGTCAGAGACTTACGTGTGCTGAAGTAGGAGAACTGTCCGGCTACATTGGTCCTCTCGTAGTTGTACACCTGAATCACACAACCTAAAGGTCTGAGGCACACAGAGGAAACACAATGTGTCTATTTTTTATTTTAAATCCTTTCTTCTTTGACACACATTTACATTTGAATACAGACTCACGTGAGTTCCCACATGGTGAGATTAACGTTGCCGTTTGGCATCGCTGTGACAACGCCCATGGAGGCCCTCAGTTTGCTCCTGAAGGGGACAAAACTCGGAGAATCGTAGGCCAGGCCTAACCGATACCATCTCCCTGCAAACTGAACAGAAACAGGCACACAAGATAGGTGTTAGTTTTAAAGATTTTGATGGGTGCCAAATCAGGCAGCCATAACACCAACTCTGCCAGATTCACCTGATGGGCTCAGAGTGAATTGCTTTGTATTTACTTGAACTCAAGGGGACAAACCAATACTGCTGTGATTGCGGTGAGATTATTACCATCCTGGCAGAAGTTACAGGGGTGGTGCCAAATCCTGCAGCCATAACACTAGCTCTGCCAGATTAAGAAAGCCCCATTTCATGTTTCACCTGCTTTATTTTGGTCAAACAACCAGCTCTGCCAGATTTAGAAAGCCCTATTTAATGGAGGTACATATCAGACAATGCAACTCTAAAGTTCATCTACGTTCTTATTAGTTTATTGACCAACATGTATGTTTAAGACACAGAAGAATAAACTATTTCGGTATTTGGGGGTTAATACTTGATGTTCTTTCTTTTTTTTTCATATATTTTATTGGGCATTAAAAGTACAAAATATAATTTTACAGAACAAGAAAGGGGCAGAAACACAATGCTCACTTTCAGTTTTCTATTTTAAACATCCCACCCAGCCTCCACCTCAGGTAAACAACTAAATTAAGCACACAAAAAAAAGAAAGAAAGAAAGAAAAATAATTCTAAATAAAAAGATGATAATAATAATAAGGGAAACTGTAAGCAAAAGATATTCTTACAATAAGAATAATATGAACCAAAAGGACTCAATCGTCCGATCTGTTAGACATAATATGAAAGATAAAAACGGGCTCCACATTTTATTAAAGTTCTTTATAGAACCTCTAAGAGAGAACCTCAGTTTTTCCAATTGATGTTCTTTAATAATAAAAGTTTTGTTGTAACTTGTAAGTAAGACAAACCCCAAATATATCTAGACTTGTCCATCAACTTTTTTTCTTCTAGTCAGCAACACACAACGTCACCAAACATGGGCATTGGGAAAACTAAATTCTATATATCACATGCACCATTTTCCAGCTGTTATTAATTGAACATTTATTTTTTATTTATGTATTTGGTTTATTTTAGCATGAAAGCCCCCAGTAGGAAAACAAGTGAGATTTATTGGTAAATGTTGAAAACATTTCCTCTAACCACAGCATTTCCTTATGTCCGCATTAGAGCCTTTCAAACACTGACTGGATGGAGGTGTGACTGTTGAATCTTACATGTACCCACACATTGGCAATGAACCCTTTAACGTACATATAGTATCCATCATAGGGTTCTTTTAAATGCTTCTGGGATGAATACCAACAGGAAATAAATGAAGAAGACATTTCTCATGATGTGTTTACCCTGGGGAAAGTCATACTGACCTCTCTCAACCTGAGGAAACCAGAAGGCCAAGGATTCACAAATCAATTAATCATGACACTTTGTTCTTTGTACTGATGCTTTGTACTTGGTTTGTTTTTGGCCGCCAACTGGTTAGCTGTTCTCAAACATTGACTACACACACATGTGGACATGTTCTCAGTCTTTCTTATGCAAACACACACAGAACACAGCGTTCCCTCGTCAATGGAGATAAATAATAACTAACGAGAGCAGATACTTTTTATCATAAATCTGACTGGTTCAAACACAATACTACTGAAAAACAAACATGAGAAGAAGTGTGATCTCTTACCCTCTGCAGGTTGAAATCTTTCTGTGGCTTCACGTCTGCGTCCACCATCATCACGCACAACGTCACCATGACAACAGCGAGCATAGTGGTCCTCATGGCTGCGTCGAGAAAAGGAGAGGTGTCTGAAAGGTTGAGAGAGGGTATCTGACCCGAGCCTAAAGGGAACTGCAGTCAGTCAGAGACAGGTACAGAGTGGCAGAGCCTGTGGCAATGTTTGTTTTTCTGCTGATCCACCCACCTGCCTGTCAGCCAATCATCGCCGCAGGGGAACAGGGGCCAAGTGTTGAAGATGTGTGGCTCCAAAACAAGCCAGACTTAGACTTCCCTTCCCTAAAGGTGCAGCAGTATGCTTGTGGTCTGTGAACATCATGAAGCTCATGTGCTTCCCACACAAGCACAGACACGCTGCTGACACGAGACATTGTCCCACAACACGAAGAAGGTCAGAGGTCCTCCATTAAAGGCCTAACAGTGGTGGAAGATGTCTTCAAATAACTAACATTAGTAAAATAAGCAAAATCACAATATAAACACTCAGTTCTAAGTAAAGGTTCTCAACTGGGCGTTCATTAACTTAAAAATATCAAAGAATTAGTAACAAAGTGTCATTTTAGTATTTAAAGTAATGGCTCTGGTTAATTGATAAATATTAAATCTAACTCTTAATGCCTAGTAGATGTTTAATAAATGTAGTAAAGAAAAAGATACAACGTTTTCCTATGGAATGTAGTACTGTAGAAGTACAAACTGGCAGAAAAAGAAAGGTGTTTATACTTCATAATTCAAAGGAATACTTCATCCCCCAATTTAATATTTGTATATCAATTACCCAATAAAAGGGAAAATACCCTTCACACCTACAAGTAGTGCACCTTCACAAGCATAGGTACAGTATGTTTATGTAGAAGTGTTTGAAATAGTGAGGTTAATCAAAAATGCATGTTTGGAAAGTAGTGATCGTTAAACTTTAAATAAGACTTGCATTATCTGTTCGTAAGAGTTTGTTAATAATGTTTTTCTGTTGTTGTTTTGGTGTGCAAGTATTCCTTTAAGTTCAGTACTTTTCCCACACCTGTCAAGAACAATACTGTGTCATCTGTTGGCTTGAATTGAAGTGTAATAATTGCATATTAAAGAGGACAAGTTTGCACAACTAAAGTATGAAGTGCTAAAACTCACTCATGTCACGACAAGAGAAACTAGTCATATGTTTCTGTAATAAAAGTCCCCAGGTTCATTTTGAAACTCCTTTTTGAGTTCCAGTTTCAGGCTGACTCATTTATTATTCATTATTTCTGTTTCGATAGTTGGCTGTGTTGTCCCAAAATGCACAGATGAGTAAAGCGTACTAAAGATCCTTTACTAAAATAAGTAGGCTCAACACTATACAATAAAATATATAATACTTAATCTAATTTGTATTTCTGATGTTAGCTTAAGATGATTCATATGTTTTACCACAGTGTGCAGGAATCTCCTTTAAAGGAAGATATTGAGCTCCTCTCAGATTCAAATATTGTTAAATCTCTTTTTTTCTTATTTGATACATAAACATGTGACAGTACTGTTATTTACAGAGAATCGTTTAGCTGTTAAAAAACAACAACTGGCCATTCATACTTTTTGACTAATGCCTAATTTTACTTTACAGGAAGCTGGCCGGGGATGACCCAAAGTGAACTGCATAACCTGACGTTTGGTACAGTGAACACAACGTTTTAGGGTTAACGGCCATGCTGTTAGTGTTGAAACGGTTGTGGTTGTAAATTGTCTGGATTATCTATACACAGCATCTGAACGATTTCAAAAAATAGTTACAACAATCGGAGCCTAAGTGAACAATTTAAATAGTTTTTTTATTAATAATGATTTTCCATTTGATGCAGCATTTGCTTTTATCTAGTTTTCTTGAAACTCATGATATATACCGCTAGCCTTCAGTAGACAAGAGGACATCAGTGTGTGTGTGTGTGTCTCGCACACACACAGTACACCTCACAGACCTCCACTACAGACTCTGCACAAGCCGCCTTCTGTGCAACGAGAAAACAAAATCGAATAATAATTTAAAAAACCTTTCACACACATAGGCAGACGTGTTCAAACTCGTTTCCTTCTCGAGCAACGCTTGATGTTCCTGAGGACCATGACAGGGAAAAACAGAGAAACAGGAAGTGCAAGCGTGAGAAAATATTTATCAGAGGCATGAGGGGGCAGAGAAATGTTTTACTCAGCCAGGGTTTTCTGCTAGATCACCGTTTTTGTCTGGTGTGTTATGATATCTGCATTGCTAACTTAACATTGACCTTCAAGGTGATTTATGAGTCAAAGTGTATTAGGGGGCTGGCAGTAAATTGGTTTAGTCTGTCAAGAAATAAAGGTGAGGAGCTGTCATGTCTAATGAAAATCTGTTCAAGGTCAATTGAGGAAAACATCCCACATTCTAAAAATATTTCATGTAAGGTTTCATTTTGACCTCTACATTTCCATCTACAGTAGTTTTAGTTGCAGTTTTACGTCCTGTTATTATTCGTCCGAAGGCTGCATAACAAAAATGATGACATGGAAACTTGTGTGCGCGTTCACTCTCCTTTTCTCTGAGAAAGAGCACAGCACCCCCCTGTGGCCTCAAGTCCTCAATACACCACAGAATGTTGCTCCCTTCAGGTCTTAAACTGATTTATCTACTTCCTCCAAATCAATATGCATTAGCCGAGAAGAGAAAGATTGATCTATTTCCACACCAGTTGAATCCAGAATTATGTTTCCCCTGGCTGGTTCCTTTTGCCTTTTATAAAAAGATAGAAACTCCTGCCATTCGATTGTCTTACACTCATGCTCCCGCTTTTCTTTTTTATCCAATCACAAAAGCTTTGTTTTTATGCAAAGAAAAACAAAATCAAACACATATAGGCAGTGAAACAATCAAAGTATAATTAACAGCTCCTTAATAATCAAAATAATAATTTAAAACTCCTTTAAAAAAAATAAAGAAGTGGGAAATTGAAACATCTTATTCAGAGTGCTCTGCCGTGGGTCAGCCACAAGCATCATAACAGTCAAACTGTGTTCCCTTGGATACGTAAATCACACTTTACTTTACAACATCATCGTCATTGGTCTCTCATTCGCCTTTTCAGACATTCATAAAAGGACATTTCACACTCATCGTTAAAGAATAAATACAAGTGAGAGAGGGACTCTTTGCACAACAGAGGAAGCAGGACTGAGTCTCAATCGGTCAAACGGCTAAATTGGACTTTCCCCCCCCAATCAGGGAAATGATAGGTCAGAGCGACTTTGACGACTAGCCGTCAAGGTCAACGGTGTCAGTGCAAGGTATGAATGAAGAATAGCAGTTTGAACGTTTCGAGAATCAACCTGCAGGAGCAAAATAAGCCAACGTTTTGCAGTTACACTACGGCAGCCTGGCTGTACTGTAGGTGCAAAAGTAAAACAAGAAGTCACAGGGTAATGGCAGACTACGCATAACACACAAAAGATATTTCAGAAAAGTTTGGAGTGTGTAGTTGGAGCATTCATGTTACCAGACCGTGCCAATAACTGACCAAAAAATCCTACATCAAACTCCATTTTTAAACATCTGAAATAGCGACAGATTAAACCAAAGTCTGACAGGATCGCAGCAAGATGGAGCATACATGGTGGATAATGGAGGACTGGTATCTGACAGGGGGTGCAGCTTGAAGAGAAGGGGTGAAAGGTCACGGAAAAAGAGCGGGAAGAGGTTAGAGATAGATGAGTTAAAGAGGATTGGGGCGGTTGGCAGACACATGATAAAGGCTTAGAATAAAAGGTGCTAAGCAAAAAGGATAGTTGGATGAGCAATAGACCAAAAGAAGATGGCAGGATGAAGGCGTCAGTTGTTGGACTGCCCTGGATTTTCAAAATAAAAGCATGTGCTCCCTGGATTTAGGCCTACTTTTCTGGGAACTTCAAGAGGGACAAATTTGAATACGGTAGCTAGAAGCTGAATAAGTCAAGCAGCGATGCATGATATGTCGGGCCGATAAATGATTGGCAGATAATGGAAAACGTATTTTATGTATTGTTCCTATAGCTAAATTAGTTAATCCTAAAAAGCCCAATTGCTTATCTTTAAATACTTTGACTTGATGTTCTATAATATATGTTTTCCATTATTAAAGCCAAGTTTAAAAAGACCTCAACCTCATGAACTTAAATATTTATTTATTTAGATATCTTATGCTTGTTATTCATTTGTATTTTTTTTTAATGATACTAATAATAAACATTCATTGTTTTCTCGTGTTAAAAATAGTGATTTAGATTTGGTTAGGTGAGATTTAATATCAAGTCATCTTTGCTCTCTACACCTATCAAGCCTTATCCTTTTAAAATATAAACATTTGAAATGATAGATTATTTCATCGTTAGCGGCCATAAACAGCAGGGAAGGAATCCATATCGTGCATCCCCAGGAAATAGTCCAACTTAAGGAGAAGTTTGAGAATCTGTGGGCCAGGGCCTGTGGATCTGGGAGGAGAACTCACAGTAAGGCACAGTGCTCTGCTCGTGTGGTAAATGATGCTCATTCATGCTGCTACAACCTCTGATGACAGCTACTGCAGACAACAGACAAAACATTGATGACGAAGCACATTTCCCCCTCTTCTACGGTTCCATTTCAAATGCATCCTCCGCCGTGAATGAGTCCCCCACTCCCGCCTTTATATCTTTGGATCTTTCGGCTCTTTTGAAATGTGGCAGAACATCCCTCTTAGCAACAGAACAAAGTTGAAAACACAAGTCCTCGCTGATCAGGCGATTTGGTGCTTATCTTCAGTCAAGTCCTCTTCCGAAGAACACACACACACACACACACACACACACACACACACACACACACACACACACACACACACACACACACACACACACACACACGATAGTCTACCTTTAAGGACCAAACCTGCACAATACAGCCGCACAAACACCCTGCATGTAGGCTCAGTAGCTCCATGGTTTTAGCCCAGGATTTAAATCAGATCACTTTGTTTTCCAGCAACTGAAAATAAATTCTGCAGCTTCATTTTTGAGGACTCCCAACAGTTACGATTTGGATTAACGTAAAGCAAAAATAATACCCGATACATCTGCAAAAAGAGAAAGCTCTTGCAACAACATAAATTACTAAAGATCAAATTCTCTTAAATATGTAAACAAACACTACAACTTAAATATATTTGGTGTGATGCAGACATATTTAAATACAAAGCTTGCTTTTATATCAGCTCTCCCGTGGTGCGGCTGATTATTGCACTGCAAACGCTGGAGTCCTATTGCACTTGAGTGGATCTTTCACTGGTCTGATTTAACTTCTGTCACTGTCAAAGGCTTTTCCAATCAAATTCTTCCCTTAAACTTAAGCTCTACAGTACGATTGGGAGAATTGGAGACAATAGCCCAGAGAAAAACCTTCATAAAGCTAATCTAGGATAGAGAAAAGCTGTTTTTAAATCACACAGGTTTGTCACTTCTGGCTGATTGTGCAGGTGAAGTCAACGGTAGTGTCTCCAGTCTTTCACAAAACATCAAACAGAGAGACAGTGTAAGTCCTCATAGGTCCCTCTGCTTTCCCACACACACACACTTTCTATCCAGGCTCCTTCTCAGCATTCTCAAAGTCTGTTGATATCTGTGGTTTAAAAGTTTTTGCATTCTGAATGCCAGGTGCTCCGTTTGTCCCCCAGCATCACATGGTGGTTTGACGGACAGGGATGAAGAGGCGTGTCTGTTAGAAAAGGGTGTGGACAGGGGGTGGTGTGGCGTTTTACCAAAGAGACCGGGTTCCTGGGTTTGTGCCTCTCTCTGTTTTTTGCTGAGGTAGCGAGAGGAGTTGCCGGGGACGGATGGAGTAATGCTGCGTGTGTGTGGCGTGCATGAGTTTGCTTTTAGAGATTTTTGAAAGAGTGTTTTGAGGGAATACAATGTGTGTAAATGCGTTGGCAATTGAGTACGGGTGCAAGGAGTGTGTATGGCTGTTCATTGAAAATGGTTTTCTATTATGGGGACAAGGTCCTGCATTCTGCTATCCTGGTCACTTCTTTTCTGTATCTGTGTGTGTGTGTGTGTTTGTGTGTGTGTGTGTGTGTGTGTGTGTGTGTGTCTGTGTATGTGTAGTGGTCAGCCTGCTCATCACAATTTCTTTTCCCCTGACAGTATGGAGCGGTAGAGCTCCTCGTCCAGCTGTACATAGCAACCTCTCCTGGAATCCAGGAAGTACAGTCTGTCTGACACCAATGTGGGGTCGAAGTTGTCCCGACGCAAGTCCGTCTTCTGAAACTTAAATGTTCCTGAGAAAGAGATGGAGAGATTATGAAGATATTACATTATGATTAGACTGCCATTTAGCTGCTTTACCTTACTGTTTCACTGCTTTAAGAAAGTTATAAAAATGCACCACTATCTAACATTTGCTCTCAACAAGCAACTTACATGTTTTATTTGAAATATATTCATATACAAAGCAGTTTAGTTATACTCATATTATATATGTAGTTATACCCTATATTCTGTGCCTCTGGAAATGTTTTTGGAGAGAGGGACATGTGGACTACCTTGCCTAGCCCCAAAGAAGCACAGAAAATGAAAGGTGGGATGGACCACATTGTTTTCTGACTCCTTGTTGGGACAGTTTTAAATAAAACTGGAAAATGTCAGCTAAAAATGGTATTGTAATTATTTAAAAGTAAAATAAAACTAGCTAAAAAGGTTTGAGATTTATTTGAGAAAACCCTTTAATACCAGCCTGTTTTCAAAAATTGCACAAAAATAAAACTGTTCGCTTCGGAAAATGTCATTTTTTACCTGTCTTGTCGACCTCTGGCAGGAAGCGAAGGAACACAGGTCTGGCGTACGGAGGGATAGCTTTGTCCATGTCCTTCACAAACTTCTCCAGGTCAGTGGAGTGAGATGGATCGGCGATGGCGGCCATTCCAGCCTTTCCCTCTGCTCCTGTGCACACAGACAGCGTGGGGGGGGGTGGGGGATTAGATCTGTGGACTGCTGAGGTTCAAGGTCACACATATGCTTGTGTTTGGGCCATAAAGCCTGGGCATAACCCTCCTCATGACTTCAAACCGGATCTTACTTCCCCTCATGTACTGCTAGTTCTTAAAGACATTGTGAAAACTGATTGATATTCTCTATTTATCAAAAAAATTACTATTTTACACAGAATTCTAAAAACGGAAGGGTCGTGGACAGAGCTAAGCATAATTGAAATATACTCAGTCTAGACCAAGGGTCGGCAACCTTTTTGATATGAAGTGCCATTTAAAAAAATTAATTGTTATCAGCGTGCCAACGATCGAGAATTATCAACGTGGGGGGGGGGAGGAGCCTTGCTGCGGGGAAGCAGTGTGTGGACCTGACAGCGCAACTTATGATGCCGAATTTAACAAACACATTTCAATTATTGGTTTAAACGGCATAATAATAAGGACGATCGTCCGTTCTGTGATTCTCCAGAACACACGTTATGATATTAGGGCAGTGCTTCTCAAAGTGTGGTCCACTGGTGGTCTGTGAGTATATAATAACATTTCACATTTTAAATAAATACATTTCAGTTTTCCGCACTCTCGCGGGAATATCTCCGCAATGGAGCGAAGTTAAGTTTCAATTGCATGATATAGCCCAGCGCAACACCTTCGTCACACATGTTGCCACTTGTTTGTACAATTTTCAGGCGATTTGTAATATGTTCTAGAAAAACGATGTGTTTTTTGATATTTGTGGAGTTAGGTGGTCCGTGAGTTTTTTTTTTATTGGTTAAGTGGTCCTTGGTATGAAAAAGTTTGAGAAACACTGTATTAGGGTCATGCAGAGTGAGATGAGATCGCTGTCCCTTTAAGAGAGAGAGAAAGAGGAGTGTGGCTTTTGCATGTGTGTTTGTGGATGGTAGAGCGACAGTGAGGGAACGTGTATATGTTTCTGGAAGTGAAACGAGGAAGCAGGCCTCCCAAGAAGAGCTCGCCTCTCTCCAGTCATTTAAGCTAAAGTGGGTTATTGAACCTGAAGCTTGTTGCTTCTGCCCTCCTCGGCTACGGTCTGGGAGCCGACAGGAAAGTTCAACACACAGATGGCCAGTCCGCCCCTTTGTAGCATATTATTTCGATGCGAGATGAGCAGATCGCCACTGGGCTTTCAACTAAAGACACAGCCATGCAAAAACTGCGGCATTTGTACAGCTCCTTATGGGTACTGCAATTTGTGAAGTGCTTTCCTCCGTGGTGAAACGATCAGCAGTGCACCACGGAGGAAAACGGCAGAAAGTCACCTGGAGTTAAAGAGAGCGGGGCTGCGTTGCGTGCATGGCTTCCTTCTGCAGGTAGCGGGGAGACGCGCTCTGACGGCGGTCTCGTTAAGGATCCGAAAATACAATTTAAATATTTTGCACACTTATTCCTATTGTGCCACTGGTTACGGTGCCGCGTGCCAATGCTGGCACGCGTGCCAGGGGTTGCTGACCCCTGCGTCTAGACATATCACACAAGGAAACAGCTCAATTTGATTGACATTTTTTTGTAAAAATGCATCTTTTCATATACAAATGTGTACTTTAGAAACATGTTATGAACATAAAACTAATTTTAATGATGACAAAAGCACATATCTTTACCGTAGGCATGTCTACAGTATCGAAATGTACAGTTTTATTTGGATAAAAGTGTCACCCAAATACAATGTAATGAAATGTCAAAGGTTTTGTGGCTGAAATACAGAGTGAAACTGAAAACTTTTATGCATTTGGATTTGAGGATTAAATGGACCATACCATTAATCGCAACGAGTTCAAAAAACTCGAGAGAAACAGATAATTGACTATTTAATTACCAGGAGTGGTCTTGTCAGTGTGTGTCAGTGTGTGTGTTTGTTGTGTCATTTTATGGTTATGGGATGTTAGTCATCACATTGCATTCCCACTATGTAGAGTCTGTTTTGTGGACACTAGGGAGAACAGCTGCTGCGATGCTGTAGCTAATGTGGATCCCAATAACCTAAAACCCTAATGCTCTTGTTGAACATCTGTTTGTGTGTTAGTGTTATTGCTCTTGCTAATCGACACCATGCATACTAGGATCTGCCCTTGTAGTTTAATAACGTTTATCTTTTTTTAAATAATATCTAATCTAATCACAGTGGCTGAAAAGTGGCATCTGTATGTTGCTCTTGCACAGCCTCAACCACAGCTCAGCTTTATATGTAATGACCTTACAAAATTGTATAATTCATGTCCCAATAAATCAAGAGTACGCCAAGACCCTGCAGCTGTGATAGTATTAAACACAGCATGGTGCTTGTGAAATATCTGCTCAGTATTCCATCCATCTTCCTTTACACACTGCAGTGACCTATTTATTGGGCCCACTCATGCACAGCACCAAAATAACAACTTTATTCAGAACCATATTGAGGAAAATCTCAGAAAAAGAATACATAATAAAGCATACATGAATACGGATTTTTACCTGGTACTTCCACGCCATAGACAACTACATCCTTCATGTCTAGCAGCCTGCTGAGAGTCCCCTCCACCTCTGTTGTGGACACGTTCTCTCCCTTCCAGCGGAAAGTGTCTCCTGTGCGATCTTTGAAGAACATGGAGCCGTAGTCGTCCATGATCAACACATCACCTGTTAATAAGAGGGCAGAAGATTGTATTCATTTAGTCAGTCAGCATAGAATTAAGGTAAAAGTTAACTTTGCGTGTGTGTGTGTGACTCTAACCGGAGAGATAGGCACTGTCCCCCTTCTTGAAAACACTTTGAGCAATCTTCTTGCTGGTTGCTGATTGGTTGACGTAACCATCAAACCTCCGGAGAGGGTCATTCTGGATGATCCGGCCCACAAGCTGCCCAGGTTCACCTACAGGGAGAGGGAGAGGAGGACAGAATAATTTATGAATGGCAATTATTATGGCTTATCAAATGACCATCATCACACATGAAGCACAGTCAGGAGGTAAGAAAACAAGGTGATATTTTGGCAGTATTAGATATGAAATGTTATTATATAATCAGATAAATATCAGTATATGGATTTTTTTACATTAAAGCTTTCCAAGTGTAAAACTGATAAGTGTGTATAGAGTAAACCTACCGGGTTTACAGGGAATACAGACGCCATCAGGTCCCCTAATGAGCTCCATTGTCTCCTCGTCAACCCTCACCAGTCTGATGGGGTAGACGAAGGGCAGAATGCGACTGTTGAAGCCACACGCTCCAACCTAGAGCACAGACAACAAGTATCAACAAAGCAAACTAGTTTAAACCGGTCACAAAGCTGCAGTGCCATGTTAACAAATGGGTATCAATAACGACATGTTTAGGAGTATTTCAGAGCAGAAGAGATAAGAAAAGCCTCTGAACATAATGTGAACAGGTGGGGTGGAGGAAATTGGAAATATTTCCAAAGAGGGTATTTTGCTACAGTTTAAAAACACAAAGAAAATCTTTATTTCGAAGATCTGAATTTGTTTCTTCCTTCCCACCTTGTTGTCAAAGTTCCCCAGGCTGCAGTTGCACTCTGTTGCTCCGTAGAACTCTGCGATCACCGGGATATTGAAGCGGTTCATGAATTCCTCCCATATGGACTGGCGCAGGCCGTTGCCGAGTGCCATGCGCACCTGATGCTGTTTCTCCATGTCCCGGACCGGCTGGTTCAGCAGGTAGCGGCAGATTTCACCAATGTACTGCACAATCTGGACGAGAGTGGATCAACATGGGATGGAGAAAAAACAAGTTTAGTGACGAGACGGAATACAGAGAAGAACTACTGATTTAATACCAAGATTACAATATATAAAAAGTGGATTCAAAAGGAATTAACTGGAGAATAACATTAAATTGTGACACTATTTTTAAGGAAATTGACAGGGAATACGTTTTATTAGCACCACTGTGAGATTGTGGTGCGCTGCTTTGCCATTAAATCTGAGGCAGTGAATCGTAATCCACAAAATACTTACGGTGCACTTGTATTTGGCACAATCGTCCCAGAAACGTGAGGCGGAGAACTTCTTTCTGATGACTACAGTCATGCCATGGATTATACACTGGCCCACTCCCACAATGTTACCTGTGGAGAAAAGGAATATTTACATTTTCTAGCTTCGACACGGAAACATCAGAAGAAGTCAAGAACACTGATGGGAAAATTCACAAAATGCTTAAACTGCACAAATAAGACAAAAAGCAACTGTTTAATTCTTAAAAGGTGACACATTTGCAGTTTGTATTATGAACTTTAATCATAAACAGTTATATTGTTACCTGCAGAGTGGTAGAGTGGAAGGCAATCATAGAGCACATCGTCTGAAGTCATCCTAAAGCCATAATATACCAAAGCTGCCATGCGGTAGTACCTGAAAAGCAGGTGAGGAAGGGCAAGGGAAGAAAGGGAAACAAGTTGAAACAAAGCCAACAAGTCTCTTCGAACAGTTGTAATGCTATGACAGTGACATGGATCAACAAAGAGAGCAGCTGCAGTCCCTGTGTGTCCTCCTACCTGCTGTGCACAACAATAGCAGCTTTAGGCATCCCAGTGGTTCCCGACGTGTAGATGTAGAACAGGCGATCTGAAACAAAGAGCAGGTGGACAGTGAGATAAAAAGACAACAACCAAATGTCCCTCAACTCATTCTGGCAAGGGCTGATTAGCAACTTATAGATGCAGATTCAAGAAGAATCCCATTTTGAAGGTAGTTATTACTATTACGCCCGGGGATTCAGTGCAATTGGGTAGCATAGCAAAACTCCTGCATCCATATCTATACAAATTGGCAATATATCCAGTTAGGAGTGCACTAGAAAGGTGCACTTAGTAGAGTGCAGGGCTCCACCAAGTGTGTCTCCCTTTCCCAAACAAATAGGAGTTGAATTTCAATCAATGGTCCCTCCCAGCCCCTTACAGTCAAATGCCAATACAAATGAAGATAACGAAAATGGGGATTTATGAATCTTGTATTGTGCCTAACTTTAGTGGGTTGCAACATATTGGGTATGGATTCAATCTGCAGAGGCTCAGGTTCAATATGAGAACACACTTTCTATGGATGTCAGTTTTTAAAAGGCCTAAATGTGGCCTAAAACAGAAAAGTAAGTCTTTCTTTAGACTTTGAAGAAATTGCCGATCATAAGAACCAGGGGAGGTTATTTGGCATACAATCATAAATGAACACAACTAGGCTAATGGGTCGGTAGTGTGTGAGATTATCTGTGCACAGAGTCAGATATACACGATAAAACGCACGATCATGCCACAGGCCACCTGGCTAAGATAATAAACTCAGAAGAATGCAATGTCAACTGGATTATGTTGGCTAGGAGCTATCTTAGTTCACATACAATATTGAAACCCTCACTGAGTGGGTTGCTTGGCATAAGTAAATCAGCTGTGTGGGTGAACATGAGGTGAGAGCATGAACAAAGGTTACAGGTTTTATAGCTGTCAGTGATAACATATAGTTTAGTGTTTAGGGGCTAAAGCGAGGGTGCAGGTGGGACTAGATTCATGGAGTAAGAGTTCACCAATCTGCTTTGTGGATAGAAGGAAAAATGTAAGATGCTAAACAATGGGAACACAAATTATAAAATAATATATATTGCCATATTAGGTTATCAAAAATCTGAATCCAGGTTTTTCCTGTCAAGTTATTTGTATGCTGTACAAATTGCGGAGCCCTTTAAAGCCAATGTGAGAGATAAATGAAATGACTAACTATTACTAATATCGTCAATTCCATTTGTTCTCCTATTAATACATGTTGCCTTAGAAACCAACATAATCTCAGGTGATGAGACACTAATAACTGTAACTAAGTAACGAGTGGAGAATTCTGGTTAACGACAACTTCTCTTACTAGTTTATCAACAACATAACACTCACACTGTATTATTAATAGGGATGGGAATTTGAAAGCAAATGCATATTCGAATATTCGACCCCCCAAAAAACGGTTAACCGAAATGTACATATCCTATAAAACAAAAAAATTGGGTAAAAAAAATTCAACATTTTTAAATAAATAAATACATGTTCAAATACGTATAGAAACCAAGTTGAATTTGTCAAATGTATTGAACTGGTGCAGGCCAGCTGTAGAGAAGACCCTCTCAGCTGGAACGGAGGTTGCGGGTATAGCAAGGTATAGTATGTATATAAGTTTAATTTGGCATAGTTTGCACTCTACACCGCACTCACTAACCTAGTCGAAATATTTCCACACATTACTCCTTTTTGACGCCAGTTCTGTTGTGTAGGACTCTTCTTAGAGTGTAAATAATTACCGGACTATGACTGGTAAAATATGTTGAATAGGGACGAGTTAGTGAGCGCTGTGTACTCGACGCGTCCGGATTTGGTTTGTTAATCCGCGGACGGACCGTTGGCACAACCGCCGTTTTCATGTATCTGTAAAACTGTCGCTTCTCTAAATC
>NW_011371055.1:420781-439084 GCF_000735185.1 Notothenia coriiceps | reverse complement strand
AAGTAAAGAAACCAAGTTGAATTTGTCAAATGTATTGAACTGGTGATCACAGTTTGAACAGTTGACAGCTATAGGCCTACAGCTTTCATGCTTAAAACATAACTTGGTTTTTAAATGAAAGAGGGATTAAGGTAACGTAACCCGTGACAACAGAGATCAACAACCTGTAACAGGGCCTATGCACAGAATGCAGCTATTCAATACTCATTCTTCTTTAAGAATATGAGCATGTCTACTCAGGGGAGAGGTGATTCACAATCAGGCCAGCTGTAGAGAAGACCCTTTCAGCTGGGATCTGGGCATAAGATGAGGTTTGAGTCTGCGTGATCTGTGTGTAGGGAGGGGCAGCAGCCATATCATTAGCTAGAACTAGCTAGATCTGATGGATTTGGACATAAACGCGAGTGAAGTATAACTGGACGCGAGAGAGAGAGATCAGCACCTGCAGCTCTGCCCGCTGTGCGGAGCAAAACACACCTTTAGACGTCACCCAACACATTTAGCTATGGCACTGTCGTATACATTGAATTATTCAATTTGATAATATGTAATCAACTAAGGCATCCCTCCCAAAAAAAAAAAAAAAAAATGAATAAAAAAATGAATAACTCATATTCGAATACCTGAATAATTATTCGAACACCTGAATAATTTTGAATATTTGAATATTCGATTAATCGTTCCCATCCCTAATTATTAATACACCGTTCTTAATGAAAGAGTAAAAGTGAGTAAGAGTTTCATTTTCAGTATGAGGGATTGAGTAATTGCTTTGCCAGAAAAGTGTTAATCATCACTTATCAACTGGTCTGTGCTGCCATACTTTCAGTAAATGCAAAAAAAGGTTTTGGACACTTCTGTGTTGTGTAGGTTAGAGTAGGGAGAGTTTTCATTACTGATGACCAGGACATCTAAACTAATATTATTTAAAATGACTCCCAGAAACATCGGAAAAATGTTAAATCACTTTTAAAATGTTGGGAGACTCACCTGTGAAGCAGCGTTGCGGCAGGCTGGGCAGGTGAGTTGGCGCGGCGTCCAGCAGCGGCTCCAGGCACTCGGTTCCCTGAGGGACGCGCTTGGGGTCCCAGTCTCCGGAGCAAAACATCTGCACCTTCTTCCCCATTGAACTGTGGACCCCAGAGACCGCTGTAAGAACAAGAGGAACACATAAGAGTTAGTTGTGTCATTTCACTAGCCTAATTGAACAGAACTTTATGTGGTACAAATTTTAAGCACCACAAACCTGGAGTACTTTGCTTTGAAAGAGAGGAAAGATGGGGTGATAGAAGACAAGGAATAGGGGTATAGAATAGGTTAAAATAACTTGGGTTGTCCGTTGCAAGGTGGGGGAGAGAGAAAGAAAAGAGAAATCTTATGAATATGACTGTGAGCCAAGCAGAACACATTTGAAACAGCGACCATATTTCCCCCTGAAAGAAAGACAGTTTGTCTTGATTTAAAAGTCTTACTTCATGCTGGCTCAGTACTAATGCTGCTGGCCAGCTCTATAGCAAAGAGCCTGTATTTTCAATTACTTGATGGCATAAAAGCCTATGAAAAGTCCAGGATCCAAATACTGATCCATCAATCCCAGGGTGATCAGCTCAAAACTCATTCACCCTTATACAGTAGCTGTTGAGATCAGGGCTTTTCAGATTGGGCAGGGACCCAAAAGGAATGTCTTGGGGAGATTGAAATAGATCCCTAATTTATGTTTGACAATTCAACTGAGCTGCTGCAATGCTACTTTAGCAGTGGCTTCCAAGTCTAATGAATACGAGCCATGTTTAATAATACACTGCGGGGAAGTAGATCGGTATGGATGAATATTAGGGCCAGGCATAATGGAAAAGGAGAGGATAAATTGAAAATGGGAATAAATTGAAAATGTAAATTAAACTACTATCAAGAGTGTATATACAGTATATTGAATGTTTGACTTTATTCTCCAAAAGCTTGATACAAATAAATCTTCATGCCTGACCCTTCTGCTCTTTTGTAGGTTTAGACACTAGTACAAGCAATTATTTCATGTTTGGATATAAAAACACACGTGATTATGCAATTGTTGATTTAAATGTTACATCTAATGTGTTTTTTTATTACTAAACACATCACTTATTAAAGGTCAAGACCATAACTGGGTAGGAGGCAAACAGAGATAATTAATTATTTTATGGGCTGTAATTATTATTCCGTTCAAACAAGGGATCTGTTAACAGAATCGCTAATGTAGGTGACTCAACTGGGCTGGGTTTATCAGCTTTGTTGTTTTTTCCCCCATATTCATTTATCTTTTCTCTGACCACCTTGTAGATAATGGAGACATTTCTTCTCCACTTCCCTCTTCATTACCTCTCCTTCTTCTTTCCATCCATCAGCCATTTAAGCACCATTGACTAATATTGAAGAGACACCTCCTCTGAAACCCATCTATCTTTTATGACCTCTGCTTTCTCCCTGCACCACTCACCTCTCTCATCACAGCGGAAACACAAGAGCACTCAGCAGCAGAAGTCACTGCTGTGCACATTGTAAGCCCTCTGAGACAAATTCAGATTTTGGCAATACTATTGGAAATGTTACGACTAAAACAAATACATTCTTCCCACACTCTTATCTCTACACAACCCCTCTGATCTTACCATCATTCAGCTCTGAGCCATACACCACAGCTTTGGCATTGGAGATGGTGAAACAGTGGACCAAGGCCTCCATTCTCAGATTGAAGTTGATGAGAGCGGCCTCTACTCCGATCTTAGCCATGCCCAGCCAGAGGCCCACGTACTGGGACCTGTTCTCCATGAAAAGGGCCACCACGTCACCATCCTGAACAGAGAAACAACAAAAGTAGGGGCTTGTCAAGCTCATTGCCAACAACAGATTGACAAAAATGTATTTTTATTCAACATGAGTCTCTTTAACAGTCATGTCATGCTCTCTCCTAGAGGGAAAATCTGAGAGACATTTAGACATTTTGAGGAATTATGAATTGTCTTTTTTACGTGTTTTTGTTTCTCAGTAACTATATGAGGTTAATAATGAGACATTTTTGAAATTAATCCAGTATTGGGTGCGAACACTCAGCCACTAAACGTCAAACACTGTTCTTATTGAGGGACATTCTGAATGTCAATGTATGACCACTAAAAGTGCTTGTTTTTTGCCACTGACAGGCTCAGATTGTTATTTAAGTGTCTCACCATTTTTGCTATTACATTGAAGCCCAATTTGAGCCTGTAGCACTCACTTAAAACTAGATCAATTAAAAAAAAAGTGTTGTCCCATTAGACAAAAACAAAAGTCATGCGAAAATAGGGGTTGATATCCAGGTTGAAAAACACCAAAATAAACCTTAATAAAAAGGAGACTATCTCTGACTCTTTCTTTAAGTGTCCAACTCAGAAAAATAAAAAGGTAGTGGTAAAAGATGTTTATTTTGTAACGGATATCTTTTTCCCAGTTTCTCTGGTGTATATTGTTTTGCAGGACTTACCCTGAAGCCCCGTTCCAGCAGCAGGTTGGCCACTCTGTTGGAGTATTCGTCCAACTGTTTGAAGGTCCACTTCTCCCCGGTCCCCTCGAAGATCAGAGCTGTTTTGTCCCCGTGGCGTTGCACAGTTTCAGCAAAGATCTTGGGAATGGTGTTTTTCTCTTTGAGGTGACGTCTGACATTCATCTTCACCTTCAACAGCACAACGGCCGCACTGAAGGAGCAAGAGGAAATATTATTCGTTTTTTTTGCAGCTGGGTAAAAAAACTCTTCCTGGTGTAATTAAAGCCAATTTCTTATTTGATGGAAAAGTCAATCAAGTTGACCTGAAACTGCCTTGGTTTAGTATGTTTTACTGCATAATATACAAACTGCATATGCTTTAATTAATGGAAGCCATCTTCCAAGGAACACAAGTTTTTAGAAAGATATCCTAGTTGTTCCTGGTCCAATGTCAACATTTTTAAAACAGTCTATAATGCAAACATTAAACATGCAAATATATACTGTCTTTCACAAAAAAGATAAAGCTAGCTTAATGTTCATTGCTACAGTCACATCACTTATCTCAATAAGTGTCTGATTTGTATGCTGTTTTACTAACTAATAAGGGTAAGCCTTGATATCAATTTATATTTTAAATTCATAGTGCACCATTAAAAGTCAATTTGCAGCAGAACTACAATTGCCATTCATAATATACTTTGATATTAAAAGCTAAACACTTTAAAGCTCGACTACATTTACAGTAAAATGACTAAGGTCATCTTTTACCTATATTACGCCAAATGTATGACATGAAGCATAAAACATCACGACAGATTAAACATCCAATGTCTGGGTGGCTCCACACGGCAAAGTCTGCTCAGATAGAAGATATCACTTGATAATTTACATTTCTGGTGTAAAGGTAGAGATATTGGGCATTGTTCTGGGCAGAGTGTAATTTCAGGAATATCATAAAAGTCTAATGAGCTAGGTAGGCCATGGCAGTGATGATATTATTTCTACATATTGGCATCCTGTTGATCCAGATAAATTTCATCTATTTATGCTGTTGCAGTGATTTGGTAAGCACACCTGGCTGCAATAAAAGCTTTCAACCAAGGAGCTGCATGAACTTTACTCTATGTTATTAATGTCCTTCTCTAGACACCCTTCAAAGCGTTTATTTGTCTGAACGTCTACAGATTAGAATCTTTCAAGGTCAACTTGAATATATTTTTGCTTTTTAGTACCGTTTTATTTTCTATTTTGAGATCTCATATTTATTTATTTTTCTAAAGCTTCTCTACAATGCTGTTCAAAACTTATTCTAGCACAAATACTTTACAACTAAACCACCAAGAGAAAATAACTGCTCCTTGAAAAAAACTGAAATGTGAATACTAAGGTTGAGTTTCCATAGGGTTACAAAGTGGAGAAGTCTAAATGTATCTAAAAAAGGCTATATGTAATAATGTTCCAAACCCAAAACATGTTTTGCTCTGCTTCAATCCATATTTGTTGGTGTTTAGCTTTTCAAAAATAACTTAATAAAGCTTTTTGCTTTTACACCTGCCTCAACAGAAGAGAAGCTCAAGCCTATCTCGCAGTCTAACATCATTAGATTCAAATCAAATTAAAAACTATATATATTTTATATGAGCAAGTGCACATAACTAGGTAGCTGAAGCATCGGTACTGAGAAGTAGAAGAATTAGTAAAGTCAGGCTCTAAAAATAAACCCTTGGAAACTGATAATTTTATCTCTCCAAGAGATAAAGGAGGGCATATTTACACAAAACCACAGAAGAGTGCTAATTATGTTTAGTCACTTTGGCTTATAGGTCAAGAAGAGGTCATAAAAGTTTTACAATTTCCTGTTTTAGCATTACTGCACCTATAAAAGGTAAAATAAGGAAGTTAATCACAAACCAATTACTATAGTTACCCCAAACTGTAAATATTGGCTGTAGGTAAGGCTAATATTAGATTTTGCTTCTCCTTCTTTTTCTCTATTGTCCTACATGTATGTTGAAAATATTTCAGACTACCTGCCATGTCGGGTTTTGAAACGTGTACAACAGGCCTGAGGAGAAAGAGACCTCATCGTCTCGAGTCTTTAAAAGTTGCCTTTATAAGATGTCGGGCTACATTTTTGCAAGGCTTAACATTGGAGAACACTACACGAGGATTCTCGAGGCAACAACTCAGGAGAAGAACATTTTGAATTGCAGTTGTGGGCACACATTGTTAAGCATTAGAAGCATGCCAACACATACACAACACCCCCATGCTTACTGTAAGTCTCTGCCAATTGTTTTGGCAAAAACATGCAGGAAGCTCCATCCTCCGCTTCCCAGGTAGAAGATCAGGATGGCCGGGAGAACCTGGTACCAAGGCAAGCCCACCAGCAGTCTCAACACAAACAGCAGGGCTGTGGAACACGCTAGACGCATCATCCTGGAAGAAGGCACACACACACACACACACACTTACAATTAAATACATACAGATAATAGCTTCAGACCACAGAAACTGATCACAAATATTTTTAGACCAAACATCAGTTTAGTAGGAGTAAGGTTACATGCGGTTAAAGTAAACAAAGACAACGGATGTTGAACATCTTCAAGCCAACCACTTTAGAATGTAATCTACTATAACTCTGTTTACACACCCCGCGCCCATCATATCGACTGACTCAGCTCTGGCCCAGTGCAGGGCTTGCAGTAAAGGAGGAAGAGAATACCTATATTTAAGTGTATGTTGTCATGGAATCTGTAAGTGGTAATACACATCAGACATGTTTGAAGAATAACACATGAGTATTATTTTCCTGTGCAGTTGAATAAAACCCAAGGCTACGAAGACCTTGGGACAGCCCTAACTCAAAGCAAATGTTCTGTAGTGTCAGCTGAGAGCAGCAGAGAATAGCATGTGTTGACATTGGTGTCCAGTGCCACCTGATAGCTAGGAAAATGATCCCAAAGCAGTAAACGATAGGTTGACATGACTTCTTATTATTTATTTATCGGTCTATGTAGAAATAAAGCTGCAGGGATGTCATTTCACAACAACTGGGCCTTTATTTATAGGACATCTGTTTTCTGGCAGCCTTTTTTTTCCAAGAGCCAAGATGCGGAGTGTATATTTATTGATAGTTCTCCCTGCATGTGGCTGTAATGTGAATGTGATGATGGCAATAGGATAGCATAGGTCAGCTAGCTGCTAAAACACAACGGTATGTGACAAATACAAATACTCGGAATGTACGACATGATGGGATTTGTCATACGTCAAGGGGAAATAATGCATTTAGAGAGCAGGAGAGAAAAAAAGAGCTTCATCATCCGCTGCTGCTGCTGCTACACCCGGACATTTAAAAAACGCGTAGCATCATATTGCAGTAGTGGACGGGGAAATGATAGCGAGGCTCAACCCACCGTTAGTTAGACTACGCCTCGGCTAACCGTGCCATGTGCGCTTTCAGAAAGGCCTTCAATCGGTACCATGTTGGACGATGTTTAAGGTGGTAGCCTGATGTAGGTTATCATTGTAATAGGCGCGCCTGGGAAGCTGGATGCGCAGCACATAGTGCGCCTCGGCTTAAGCGGATGGACAGTGTGACAGCAGTCTCTTTTAGCAAGGAGACGCATGCTGAATATGCAGTCCTCGTTCACATAAATTACCTTTCATGGACAGAGAGCTGCCTGATATTAAAGCCGCCTCTTGTGTCCCGCCAGTGGGTCGATCGCCCACAAGGTTGACAGAGGACAATAACCGGGCTCTTTCCCTTTCTCTAGCAGATAATAATCATCCGAGGAGTCGAACCTCGCGGGGGGAGCTACTCGGGACGTGGCCCCTGAGATGATCGAATGCATTTTGCGTACATACCTTGCACCCCTCGTTCACAGCATGAAATCCCGAACGTGAAACTCGTTGTGTGCGATTCCTCTCCTGATCGGCTTACAGGCCAGCCTGGTCGCCCTGTCCGCTGCTCACTGCCGCTCGCTTGGCTTGACAGAGACGCACGCAGAGACAGTCACACGCACCGGGATCCCCTCCTGCTGTAATACCACAACGAGCTCTCCTCTCCTCCGGTGGGCCGGGAGTCAAATACTCCTGACTGTGAGCGTCGACTTTGACCCCGCGATCATCATCCGTTCATTGTCACAATCATTGATATCATTTCTGGGTTCATTGTTGCCGATAAACTCGCTAGCAAGCGTAATTCAAATGACCTTATAATTTTCTTAGCTGCGCCCGCCCACCACCGTCAGCGTCCCATCAGTGCATCAGGAATAAGCGGTGACGGACAGGAGTCTGGGTCAATGGGGGATCGCGATTATTCACACATCCCATCCGGTGGGGGCGGGGTTTGCGGCACTGGTGGAGAGGAAATGCGGCGCTGCCTGCTTGCCGACGGAAACAGAGAAAGCGAGGCAGGCTAGTAAAGCGGTTTCCACCCAGTAGTGACAACGAGACCCTGATGCGGAACAGTGTAACATGAGCCTTACAAGCTCCATCGATCTCTACGACCCAGCTACAAGATATGTCACTGAAGGGATCCCTGTAGAATCGGGACAGGATGTCAAACCAAATCATGAAATACCAGTTATTTTTATGATAATCACTTTGGACCAAGATTTACAATAAAAGCTAAAGCTCGTTAGCCAGAAAGCTGCAACCGAACGCCCCTCAGGCGATTCCTTGAATTTACTGTGTAAGTGAAAACCTGCAAAAAGAAACAGTAGCTTTCACATATTCAAAAATGCCGAATGCAGGGCCAGGCAGAAAGATGATTATAGATAGAGCCTTAGCTTGTAGCTTTTGTTAGTCTTTTAAAACTATGTTTTTCTGACTGAAAAAAAACCCCACATATTTATTCTGAATATTTGTTAGTTGCATCATTAATTATAATCAGGCCAAGTAATCAATTCAGTAGCTGTAAAAAAAAATCTCAAACATTGGTTGTTGCCAAATTATTGACAATTGTGTTGATTATGGAAACTTTGAAAAGGCACTTTGTAGGATTTCTTTAGAAATAAATGTAAATCTAGGCTCAAACCAATACAATCCCTCTCGATCATCGCTTATCACCCAATAAAAGTGTGTGGCCCTCTCAAGCACTATGTCTATATTTTCTGATTGAGCTGTTTTTGTGACATTTCTGGGTGTCATCCTCTATAAAAGTGAACAGGTGCCAGATCTTAAGCAAGCATCCTAGAGGGAGAAAATGCAGAAAGAAAAACATCCAAAGCTAGGGCGAAACACAAGTAGACAAAGCTTGTTCCCAAACAACAAATAGTAAGGTTGACTTTCATCCGCTTGCAAGCACTGTAACCTTCGTTGAGCCGAGGAGGGGCCAACTTTGAATCTTGTGTGTATATCTGTCAAGTCAACCGACTAATCATACGCATTGTGTATTTAAGCAAATAAGTCTTGTAGAAGCCCACAAGGACACGATAGAAAAAAACTCTGACCTGCTTTTGAATCACAGAAGGAGGCTGACATATCACAAAGTGATCACAACAGCCATTTCATGAAACACATGGCTTTTCCAGGGAAGATTTCCAAAGAGACTAATACTACAAGAGAGTGCTGTAGGTCACTGCTGCAGGTTAACAGAGGTCATTTCCCAGGTGGTGGAAAGAGCCAAAATTAATAGGGACACATTTCTAAACTCCTGCAATATGTTGTCTGCATTTGCAACAATGCCAAAGACTGACCCCAGTATATGAGATGGTAAAAGAATGATAGGATGAGCTTTGACCTGCAAATGATTGATAAACATGCATATACACACGTTTTCATCATTCACTCTCATAATTGTACACATAACACATCATCAGGGTTGTGAAGCTCATCTGCCGCTATCAGTTCGAGAAGACCCACCATCAGAGGTTCTCAGACAGATAAGGGCACGCCCAGTACATTATGCAGCTAGTCAGCGTTTTGTTTGTACAGTACATATACTGGACATTTCTGTCAAGAAGACATTTGGGGATTTTTTTATAAATACAGGAAGCATGTACCCAACCCTTTCTTTTTAGTTGAACATGTGGGGACATACAGGAAACTGTAGATTACCTAATACCCTCTTTCCCTTACTAGAATTGTTTTAAGAATCTGGTTCAGATGTTAGCAAATGTGTGTGTCATATTTTGGGTTTAATTCAGCAGACAGGCCTGTTATAAAAGTCAGGCCAAAATAAACAAAAATGTATTCATTTTAACACACACTTAAATGCATTTACTTAAATAGTTGGACGGATAAATATAAAATATTGTCAGTGTATTGTGACGCCTTCTGACAAAGTTCATAGCCGTTTGTTCCAAAAAAAGGGTGCTATAACAATGATGCATCTGTACCTCCTGAACTTTAATAGTGCATATGGGAACACGCTGTCTGTGGGGGTCCGTGTGCCCTTTTTATTACAAGTTATTGTCATTTTACAAAGCATTTTATACTAGGAGTTAGTAATTATGTTTTACACTCTAAGTAACTACTCTAGCATTCCTTTCCTTCCTTTAAAAACAAAGTCAGAAAAGTAATTAACATTCAGGCAGCCAACATGCATACCTTAATACTAACTATAATACAGTATTTACATAAACACATGTCAAAACAAATTAAAGCCTTAAGTTATTGCTGTGAGTAAATGGCCTTTTATAAAATATCATGCCTGACCGCAGACCCAGTGTCATTATCCTCCTATCCTGTCCATTCCTACTGAGGTCTCTCTGTAAAACTGTCTGTCTGAAGGAGCCGCTTGAGTTCAACAGACACATCTTTAGTCCAATCCATCATCTTATTTACAATTGGCCTTTGTGTCTGGCGTTCCTCTCTTATTCCTAGGAATCATTCTCACCACCTTCATTTGAACTTTGTGTCTTCAGTCGTCCAGTTCAAGATCAAATTGGCTGTAGAGTTCTCGCGTGGTGGTCCCCCTCACAGCAGCTGCAAAACATAGCAAAGCCAGGGTGAGACCCCTCAGCAGATTACAGGGTCAACTCCCTCTAGTCTACTTTTCAAACAATCCTCAAAACACTGAGCAGACCACGATCGCAGCACCAAACAAATGACACACTTTAAACACAGGGCTTGTACTTGGTAAAAACATTGTATACAAAGCTTTAAAGCGCTACTGAAAAATAAAAACAGACCACTTGTATTTATGTGCATTCTCATTGATTACATATAAGATCATCTTTTAAAAAATAGTTTAAACCTTTCTAAAATTCAGCAAGCTGAGCTGACAATGCTGGCAAATGTGTCATTAGGAAAACTCCTAGATTTAACAGTTTGAAAATGTGTCTGTAAATCTTTAAGACTATAGGCAAAAATAGACTTTTCTTGGGGGGGTGACAATGACCTAAAGACAGAGAGACAGACGGACAGACAAAGGGACAGTTGTCTTTAGAGGGTACTGCAGGGCATCTCCTCTTGTCCCCTCTTTCCCTCCACAGCCCCTCTCTCTCAGAATAACAGCATAGAAGAGCAACTCACTGTTTAAGTGTAGACTCTTTGTGAAAGTGTGAGTGTGTGTTTGACAGAGTGAGAGAGAGAGAGAGCAGGAAGGGGGGATTAGAGTGATAGCATGTAAAAGTGTATGCATGTGCCTGCATGACAGACAGGGATTGTATTTATGTGTGGGTGTGTGTGTGCGTGCATGTGTGTGATGAGAAAGACTGCCATTGTGTCAGAGGGGAAACACCATCTCCATTCACTAAGAGGTCATTTTCATCCTGACTCTCCACTGTACTGTACGGAGAGATCATTTAAAGAGATAGCAAGCTTTTAGCTCACAGTATAGATTTAAAACCTGCATGAGGAGACCTGAGGCCTGTACTACGAAGCCGGTTCAACCTAACCTGGATATGTTTGAGTTAGCCGGTTGGCCTAATCCAAAACATACGCGTTCACGCTAAACGGTCCTACAGTAGGACGCGGGTTATCAAGTGGATCGCTCAAGCCAGCCGTGTCCTATCTAGTTAGGTGAGCGTTCACATCAGAGGGGTGGTATTGGGAGCATTTGACCAATCACAAACATGGACAAGCGTACTGACAGCGCAGCGTGTCATACTTCCTGAATGACTATAATATTAGACATATGAAGAAGTTAAACTTTAAACATCCATGACTTAAACACTGTATCCAGGATAAAAGCCACATAGCTGCACCTGCAAGGTGAATACAGCTGGTAACAGAAAAAGTGTTTGAATGCGTACATTAACAGGTTTATGATATCACTGCCCCGTCTAAGACACGAGTGGATCTGACTTTAATTGCATTTGACTCGAGTGTTTCGTCAACTGAATGTGTTGCTTAAAATAATACTTCTGCATACAGTATGTGACACTGTGAGTGTTGCACGGCCAGATACGGCTCAGCTGACTCAGATAAGGAAATACATGATACATTATGATGTGATATGAATGATAATGGGACACATTGACGTCTGCACTCACAGTGCTGCAGACTGTAGGCTACGTAATGTTACTTTGATCCGGTTACTTATGTTGTGGCAGATATTTAACTAAGCTTTCTTAACGCTAATGTTATAATAGTCAGATTGCTCTGAAGATGTTCACGTTCACACAGTCGGTGATTTTTGCCAGCCATCTTTCCTGCAACAGCAGCTTTTCTGTATTAGCTTTCTCCTGTAATATAAACTTGACCGCTTTATTAAACTCCGCACACTGAGCTCTGATTGGTCAGCAGGCAGTGCTTTCACTGAGTTGAGCTCTTAGCCTGCATCCTAACCTGCTCCAGAGCAGGTTAGCCGCTCAGCATAAGTTACCGTGGAGATCTAGCCTGCTAAAAAGAGAACCAGCTTCGTAGGACCGGAAACCCAGAGTTTTCCCTGAAGTTAGCCGGCTAAGTGAAAATCCTGCTTCATAGTACAGGCCTCAGGTGTGTCTCTTCTTGAAAACAACTTTAAAAAAACTCCCTTTTTTAAATAATTATTTGTGATTAAAACAGTTTGTTTGTGATTTAATCCATTTAGCTTTCGGCTTCTAGTTAATTGCATTCCCTTTGTGTTAATAATATTGTTATATTTAAATAAAAGACAGCCCAGTTCGTCAGCTGAAGTGACAAAATAAGTGACACTACTTATTAACCAGAACTCTGTGTTGTGCTTGTGTCGCAAAGAATTAAACAGTGCATCAGGTCCATAATAATAATTTGACACCATGCGCAAGCAGGTGCATGTTAAGTAGGTAAAAAGTCATGTTTGTTATGACACACACATACCGTAATGTGACTTGGCTGTGATTCACCAAAGCCTTCCTCACAGTGTGCAAGGTGTGAACTTCCACACACTTCCACAACTTCATGCAGTTGCACCATAAGCACACAAATATAGTTTTAACACTCATTGTAGCGTAGTTCCTTATACTAGTGTGTGCCCTGATAGTCAGATTGACACAGTGTGATGCGGTGTCGCAGGAGGTATGACACAAGTCCTAGGGAAAAGCTGAAGTGTCAACACAACTTTCTGATCCCTCTGAGAAAGAGACGGGCCTGCAAATGTTGTACTAGCTGCTATCTGATCAATGATTTGAGATTATGGTGACTATTTACCAAAGCACCCCGGATGAAATGGCAATTAAACAAGCTCGCACTTTACCCAATGACATTTTTGGAAATAATCAGATTGATTTTAAGATTTAAGAGGCATGCCAATTACATTGTGTGTCCACTATGGGATAGTTATGTTTACATTTAGAATATAAATGTAAGACTTGGGCTTTTGATTTAGACACCGAGGAAACAGAGACACTGCTATGTTGCCCTCTGGTGGCTGGATGTACAACAACCTACATCTTTACCATTCTCAATGTACTGCAATCAGACTACTATGAGCTATAGTTGAAATACCTATTTAGATAATAGTGTATTCACATATCTTTTTGATCATGTATGCTTAAGTAACTTTTTAGTTTTGGTTTGTTTTTCTGTCTGGCAGCAGGATTCGATTCACGAGACAGATGCACATTATTTATGTCTCACTTTTGTTTACATTTTACAAGATAGTGATGCGATTGTGGTGCTGGAATAATTGTAGAAGTGCATGTGAACGCAACCTCTTGGGAACTCTACAACAGCTATATAAAGTGTTGTTTAGACCTTCTTAGCAATAAAAACAAGCAAATCTTCTCTGTAGCTTCCGTGTTGTTTTCACATAATGGCTTCAAGCTCATAATTGCAACACAGTCAGAAGACCTACTTCCCAATTCTGGAGAACGGATCTTCCAAGGAGCACATATATGTACGAAGTCTGCGAGTGCCATTCTAATGTAATTTTTGTAAAGGTTTTTAACACCGATTTGTGCAGTTTGTGTTCCTTGGGTCCAAATCACACCAAAAAGAGACATATTGTATGTTGAATCTGGTCTGTACAGAGTTTACATTGATGTTTCCAAAATGAATTATGGGGAGTAAAACATGAGTCGCATCAACAGACAATACAAAAGATTACTCACTAGTCATAACTGAAAAATGTATTTGATCTGTCGTGGATAGAAAAAGGCCACTACTGGAGGGAAGAGAGGATGCGTCCTATAAAATGGCTGCTTTAGAAGACAAGTCGGGCATTATATTATCCTATAACTAAATATTGGAGGTTGTTCATGTTGTTTTCAAATTGCCACACCTCAGTTAGCTTGGAAGCCTATGACTGTGCCCCAGAATATGAAAAGCATTGTGCTTAATGGATCAAAATCATTGAGCTAAAAGTAGTGCTGAAAATAATGATCACGCTATTGAATAATATAACTTGTTCCCGAATTAGTTTTACTAATTGTAAAATGCTAGTTAAAAGTAGTGTATTGAAATGTCTAATCCAATCCAACTTTATTGATATAGCACTTTAAAACCTTCAGACCAAAGTGCTGTACAGAGAGATAAGCTCACAAAACATACAATAAATACATTTAAAATAAAAGATACAAACACAAAACAAACCAGAATAAACGTAATAATTAAAAAATTAAAAACAGCCATATAATAAAAACAATAGACCACTGAAAGCAAATAAAAGCAACAATCTACTTGTTTACAAATGCTAAGGAGAAGAGGTGGGTTTTAAGACGGGATTTAAAAACAGACAGTGTGGGAGCCTGTCTGATTAACAAGGGCAGGTCGTTCCACAGTTTAGGGGCGGAAGCAGAGAAAGCACCGTCCCCTCTGCGCTTAGACTTTGTTTTTGGCACCCTCAGGAGCAACTGATCAGCTGACCTGAGACTGCGAGTTGGCGTGTAGCTGTGTAACAGCTCAGAGAGGTAGGGCGGGGCCAGGCCATTGAGGGCTTTAAAAGTAAATAAAAGAGTTTTAAAATGAATCCTCGAATGAACGGGCAGCCAGTGGAGTGAAGATAAAATAGCAATTAATTAGCAATTCTCTTACCTATTCGGCCAAGGAGAGACTGTCCAATGTCTTTGATGTCATTGTATTCATGCAGCATATCAATATGATGCTCCAGCTCTTCTACTCTGCATCCCCTAAAACACACACATACATTTCACACAAAAAATTATATTTAAAAATGCTCATACACAATAACAGCTAACACAAAATTAAAACATCTTAAATTAGATTAATAAAACTATATGAAGGCAAGACACACTGGGGATTTGGTGAGATAGTGAAAATCAAATATCACAATCTTTTTGGGAACAAAATACCTCAATACCATTATTGGGACACTATTGTAGGATAAGAATTTTGATAAATTATGAGTAATGTGCATATAATAAGTAAGTAGAAGTAGAATAAGTGAGTGGAACGAAATAACAAACGAGCTACAGTGGTCTCGGAAGTTCAGAAAATGACCGATTTTACTGTAATGATGCCTTTAAAACTAGGAAAGACAACACTTAGACATGCTACAATACCCAAAAGCTAAGACAATACCTAGTCTCATATCACAATATCAATATATTGCCTAGCCTTAGGACACACACCTGCATAATAGGTATTTTACGCTATAAATAGTGGAGATCAAGCCTGTTGATTCCCTCCCTCCAACACTAAACGGAATCATCAACACAGCATGCCTACTCTCAACCTAAGATGGACCTCGAAGACAGAAATTGAGGAAGGAAAACACACACAGCTGTACTCACTCAGCCTCCAGCTGTGCTATCTCTGTGTCCAGCTGCTCTCTCCTCTTCTCCAGCTCTGCCACCTCCTCTGCAGGGCTAACTTTAGCAGTCTCAGGGACTTGAAGCTGTCAGGTGCAAAACCAACAACCATGATCCTGGGATACACCTGTGGCACTACTTACTTGTGTGTGTGTGTGTGTGTGTGTGTGTGTGTGTGTGTGTGTGTGTGTGTGTGTGTGTGTGTGTGTGTGTGTGTGTGTGTGTCATAGAGGGGGTTTACTTACAGGTGATTTGAAGTTGGAGTTTACTCTCTTAAACTTTGAGAATGGAGTTCTAAGGAAAGACAAGAGGAAATCTATTGTTAGGGACACAATGTGTTTGACTTGATAAGAAATATATAAAAGCTAATATTGAATATTATTTATTAGATTATAGCCCTAGTCAAAATAAACTTTAGATTTGAAGCCAAGCACTTATCTGTTTCTTTTCTATGGCTTAATAATGATGATTATCAAACTAAGCATTACTCAGCATACTATAATAAAATATCAAATGTATTGCTTTTTTTGGTAAAAACAACTACTTATTTAAAATGTTACAAAAAAATACAGCTGATTTTTCATAAAGATTATTTATATAAAATACAAAAAACACAATTTAATAAAATTATTATTTTCTTACTTGTCCAGTCTAGCAATACAATTGTGCAATGATTCACTGGATCACATTACATTGAAGCTATTGAAATTATCATTACTATTCAATTAAATAAAATACTATAAAAGAAGTGCGTGTCACTGGAGCACAAAACATGGACATCTTTTTAAAGAACTGTGCCACATTAGACACATTTATCCGAGTTGATTAGCATCATCTTCACTAACATGAGCAAGCTAGCAATTCATTATTGACAAGAACAAAGGGTTATTCAAACGGTAATACATTGATGGTCCTTAAGGGAAATGTTGTCAAAAGCGAGGGCCACTGAGAACAGACAAGCCGGAGTGAATATCTGACGAATATTCAATGTAAACCTAACTTCCCTTCGGTTAATGCTACAGTGACATAACATGACATCTCATTAGGATTTTAAAGAAACATCAACGACACACATGATGTCTTAAATTGCCAACAAACGATTCAGCAATCCCTGATAATAAAGCTATCTTCGATGCTGGCAGACAGGTCAGCTAGCTAGCGTTGATGCTAACTGCTAACAAGTTACCTTTTCAGTGCTCCGCTCTTCAAATCATTCCCTTCCGGTGTTGAAACTGAACACCTATTTGGACTGCAGTTGGATTCAGCAGACTGCTCAGTGTTCATATTGCCTTAAATGTTATGGAAATAGCGTAATAATAAGTGTGTAATGGTATTTTTAATGAAGTAAAGAATACCTTATGATATGGACAGAAAATAGGACGTTCGCATTTCGCGGCTGATGGTAAACAGACTCGTTCTGAAGACGGGATTGGTTATTGAAACCGAGAGGCGGTCCTTAAAACGATCTGGTTACCCTGGTAACAACCGTGAGTGACAGATAGCCCACGCTTGTGTGTTCTCAAAATAGCAAACACGTTCAACATAACCAAAATAGTGAATTTGTTTGTTATGTATGGTAATCAGCACTTAGGCTCAAATGTAAACGGACCACTTAGCGTTTCGTCTCCAAACCCCTTTGCTTTGGGTGTTCTAGCTTTCCTCGTTTGAGCACAAAGGATCAATCAAAACTGTCAACATAAATGTATTGGCTAGCTGATGGACAACTAAACCCTATTTCAGCTGGCATGTGTCAGAGAAGGCACTATTCATTTTGGACCACCAGATGGCGAAATAGCACAATCTAATGTGACTTTATTTTTTCCTGCCTTCATCACATTTCTCTGTTGATTCCCTCTCACAAATTGCATATACCTCTTTCTGTCTGTCTGAAACAACCCACTCACTTGTTGATTGGGGAAATCATAGCATAATCTGACAGTGATTTTGTGGCATTTATTCATGTGGTAATATAAACTGCTCACAAACCTATGCCTCTCAGACTGATTCAAAGCCACCAGTCAGAGCTCTAAATCTAAATCGGATTTCAAAAAAAGGAAAAGGTCATGTCCAGTCCACAAACACAGAAACACACACACAGACACATTCACATTTCCACCCCACATATTAGGGCCAGTACAGTTCACTGGGTACAAACTAAAGGAAATGAAACACAGCGAAAGATTAAGCTCTTAAAACAGAGAGAGATAGAGAGAGATAGAGGAGGGAAGACAGAATGTGTATCCAGAGGGGGTTGTTGTGTGTTTGTGGTGTGGAGGACATAAAAATCGAGTCCATTTTGCGTTATGTCCTCAGGATTCATTGCTTATTTATTAGTTGTTATACAGAGACAGAGAGGGTCTTGAATGAAAAATTTAGACAGGATGCATGGCCTTTCTCCTTTTAGAAATCACAAGATTACACACACTGGGTGGTAATGGCTCCTGCACGCAGTCGTGAGTGTGTGCGTGTGTGTGTGTTATGTGCATGTGTACGTGCGTGTGTGCGTGCGTGTGTGTGTGTGTGTGTGTGTGTGTGTGTGTGTGTGTGTGTGTGTGTGTGTGTGTGTGCTTGAGACAGATAGGAAGAGATTTGTGGAGGATGGCTGTTCCTCCACAACTCTGACACAGCAGTAAGCATCCATGTGTGTGTGTGTGTGTGTGTGTGTGTGTGTGC
>NW_011371055.1:342989-420724 GCF_000735185.1 Notothenia coriiceps | reverse complement strand
GACAAAGTAATCGGCACTTCGAAGAAGGAAGCAAATTAGACAGACGTATTGGATTCAGACGAGTTAATTTAAATGAACATTTCCTCTGTATATTGCTTTGCATCCGGCACTTCTTTAAAGATGTGAAGCTCGTATGTAGTGCTAGATTCTCTGTTTCATGGTCATGTCAGAGAATACATAAAAAATGAATCAGTATTTTCATATTCAACCTTAAAGGTTTCTGAAGGTTTCTGAAGGTATTTCACTTCAGAAACACTTTTTGTTATATTCCATGGAATGCTCTTAACATCCAGATAGCAATGAATATATTAAATGCTTTGACAATAAATACATAAATTACATCTGTGGAAGCCGTGGCGCAGTAAAAAGCACGACCTACCTGCCTGTCAGTCTTCCATCTTGTGCACAAACTTTTCTCGTGCCCTCATTGGTCGTGTGCGCGTGTGTGTTGGAGGAGGGGCTCTGTAAGGAAGTCTGAAGGAAGGGGCAGATTTTTTTCGGCTGCGTAGTTTCAAATTCTAGCGCACTCGAGCTGGTTTCTCCATTCTTACCTACCCTACCTTTAACCCAAATGTCAGACAGACATTCAAACTCCTCCATTTTTCTGTTCTCTGTTCCTGAAAAGTCCCAAAATCACCACATGTAGCTCTTCGATTTAACTCTAAGCCTAACGCTCTGTTCCTGATGTTCCTTCATATTGATTTGGTTGGTGGTCTGTGTGGCCTGGAGATTGGATTAGAGTCCCGCTGTATTCCTGCCTGAGGGGAGTAGCTGTGTTGTCTGTAGATAGGGCACATATACTGCAGAGACAGACTGATCTATTCTAACTTTATAGAGCCTCCATGGAGAGAAATATCACAATGAAAGCTAATGGGGTTTAGACAAGATATCCACAGAGGAATTCAACATGGTTTAAAGGTGTTTCAGGGTGAGAAGGTCAGAGCTGTCAGTCAATAGTACACACATAGACTTGTGTAGTCCAGGATGTACAGACAGGCATAAATTCAATGTAAATTGCATACTGGGATAGCAGTAAAGAGCATGACTGTTTGCATTTACCTCACTATTGTTATGTTTTCATCATTTCAGGTTGTGTTCGTGTCACAGTTGAGTTATATCTTGACAACGTCAGGCTATGCTGCTGTGTGCTTGCTGCTGGTAATGGCTTGCATCATTGAGTCATAGCTTAGCAACAAGCCTGCTGTCCTATTTTTGGTTTCAGGCAATTATCCACAATGCAGTCAGTGTGATTGTGTGGTCCAATGACACTTCCAGATTGTGCATGTAATGAAGGGCGAAAGGTCTGTTCCCACATCTGTCAAGTGTCTGCAGGGTTTTCCCCAAATATACAAGAATGTTGCTAAACCTGGAAACTGAGTCACAACTTTTTCCACACTGACAGTAGCACGCTATAAGAAAAGGTAAAATAATATGTATATTTAGAAATGCAGAGCTGATCTGTACTTGCTAAAACTGGATCATAGAGATAAAGCCAAAAGCATCACTAGGAACATGATTTACAGATGATGATTCTAACTCTTAATGTCAACATCTATTCCTATATATCACTGTTAGAAGGTCATAGAAATGTCATTAAATGCATGAAAAGAAATGCAATTTGAGGATTGGAGAACCTGTTTCCTATGATATTTGCAAGATTATTCCAGAAAATCTCCACTTATTATAAAAGTGCATCTTTAATATGCAAATTCTGAGCTAGCAAAGGCAAATATGTTTTGCATTAATAGTAACAACTGAAAGCCCGTTAAGTCCATATACATCTTGCATAGTGCCTCAATTCTACATGTAAATGTACTTCTGTGTGGAAAAAGTTCAGTTCAGCGATTAGTTTTGTTTGATTTAGGCTGCTGTTGTTGTGTAACAGATAACTGCCTCAGTGAGCAGGTAAGGGTTCAGATATTGTTGATGGCTGCTGCGGGGCTCCAACTCTTTAGTTATGTGACAGCCTCAAATTCTTTACAATGTGAGGAAGGCAGAGAAAAGCAATTACTTTTGACAACCTGAATGACATTACAATGTTTGTGATTAATGCGAGTTACTTTCAAGAGTAAAATGAAAATGTAAAGCCTCCATGCCCAAGGCTTCTTCCTGTAATCCAGCTGCTGCTGAGACTGAAAAGAGGTAATTAAAGGGAAGCATTGATCTAATAAGCTGAGAATGAGGTCAGTTCAGTTTCAAGTCAATCATACTGCTGCAAATGTTCTTATGACATTCTGGATCATTCAGCCGAGTCATTTCTACCCGCATGGAAACTGTAATATAGACTACCTGAATCTACAAATTAATTAAGACTGACTGTCTAAAGGACGAGGAAGATCATAATGTTGGTATTGTGAAGCACACACAAAGATACGCTGCTTAAATGAATTACATGAAACAATTAAATATTGAAAGCAACTTTTGCATATAAGCAAGTCAATAAACGATACAATGCAATGGCAAAAAAGCAAGAGAGATAACAGTAGATCGACTTGACAAATCTGCAGAGCTCAATCAGCTAACCATAGATCAACATCTCCATTTGTTTTTGTCTTGACCTGTGACTTAAGGGCACAGATCATACACATATGTTTCCTGCTGATTGATTTTCATTAAGAGATTTCTCTCATTAGGGAAACAATGCTCTCGGAATGCTGATTCATTGTGAAAACCCTCACTTAGCCCTTCTTCCAAAAAATAAGCTAAGGTTCTTCCTGAACCACTTCTGGTCAGGGTTCTTGGAATCTTTATGCCAGTTTTAAGCTCAGCCGTGTATCAATGATGTGTCATTAACTTAGGGTGAACAATGTAGAGCGTAGTAAATAAAAGAAGAAAGATGGCGGATGGCATTGACTTAAACCGAAAAACAAGTATGGACCTACACTTACTAAAATCATTGAACATTCTTTTTTTAATCAGGCCATTTCTCACATGACTTCTCTCTTTGTGCCTTTTCAATCCTCTATTTCCAACCTGTAGAACATGACAAGCCCACTGAAGATCTCATAGTTCACACTTCAGGTCAAGTGCTAATGTTTGGTTTCTGCCGTTAACAAACTTTCGGATTGAGCACCAATTTATTTTTGGTCACAATGCTTCAAACTGTTAAAAATCAATCAATGTAATGTTGGTGGAAAAGGTTGTATCACAAGTGCAAATTGTTTAGTATTGCTTTTATAGTATTATTGTGGTGTTGTGTGTAGGCTAGTATTAACGCAAAGACAGCATTTAGATTTGTTTTTACTTTTGTGACTATTATTGTCACCAGAATTATTTCCTTCCCAAAGTTGGTGTCATAGTACCTGCGTTTCATATTTCTATTTTTAAATTCAACCATAGACTTACGGATATGTATTTTATTACTTTTAAAGCAGTGGGCATGAACAAAAGTCTCTGGGTTATAAATGCATTTGGGGTCCTGGCTCGGTGCATGCATAAGAGATTATATATCTGTTTTCATTCAACCGTGTGCTCGGCTTGAATATTTCACATCTCAAAACCTCAGCAAAATCCCTTCTCTGTTCATCTCCCTTCTTCTTATGCACACTTTCCATCTTATTAGTCATCCAAAAACCCTGTTTTCCTTTGTCTTCATCACTTCATCCCCTGTTTCTCCCATCCATTCTTCATTTCCATCTGTTTGGGTATCACCTTTCCCCGTCTGTCTTTCACACCACCTTCTTCATCCACTCCATCACTTTGTATCTCCATTTCACAATCATTCATCAAATCCCTTCCTATCCCTATTCCTCAACTCATCTTGACCTTTTTTTCCCTCTCACTCCATGTCAATTAGAGACTCGCTCTGTCTTTGTTTTCTATCACCTGCTCAGTCACTTCAACTCTCCACACTACCACAATCCATTTATCTCTTTGGTCTCCTGCAGCTTGTTTCTGTTGCTGCTCTGCTGTTGAATGCTTATTTCCTTCTCTCTCTCACACTTCTTTTCCTTATGTGTTTCAGCCTGAGATCCCATCTATAATATGAGCAGCATTTGTAGGATGATTCTATTACATGTTTCCTAACTGCTGGATAATTCAATAAGCACCACTGAGATGACACACAGTTATAATCTACTTAATGAGGCCACTGTGCTGATTAATTGTGTGCTTTCTCTTCCGCCATTTCTTCTCTCCCTCCTCTTCTCTTTTCCACTCTTTCTCTCTGCCCCTCTTCTGCCATCATTCTCTCTTCTTGCTCTCTGCAGGGTGTTGATGGAGAGCCATTCGAATGACAGCCGGGACAGTGGTCATCACTGGTGGAATTCTAGCTACGGTTATATTACTCCTTATCATCGCAATACTGTGCTACTGTAGGCTACAGGTGAGGCCACAGCTGCTTTCAGACAGTGTTATATTCCCTGTATTTTCTCAGAACGTTAGCATGAGCTGCGAGTTAAAGGTGTCCTTCAGAACCTATTCATAAGCATAGCTGCTTTAATCAGGGCAATTGTGTTTGAGACCTCAAATAGCAAGGATAATAGGCGTGTTCCTTTAACCCAAAAAATGTAATTGATGAGTGTAGCAGCATTCTTTGTCTGTGTCTGCTAAGGCTTCTCAAGCTTGGGTTTTACTGCAGTAGAAAATGTTTCTAGACCTGTGTTTAGAATTGCATAAAAATACAGCGATAGACAGGCATCTTCATCAGGGAATAGTGGCCCTGATTTGTTTTACTCTTAAAGACAATTTCATCTTTGTAAGGATAGGTGCCCTTTAAAATGATCATGTTCCTTTAAAACACACTGATATAGGTTTCAACAAAAAATAGACTATTTACAGCCATGCTAGCAGCTATTCAATGCTCAGCTAGATGCTACTGTCCGACATGCTAACAAGGACATCTCTCTCTAACGTTCTGGTGTTCAGTAGGTTTTATCTTGATAGTGTTGACCATTTTAGTTTAGCATTTCAGCATGCTAAGATTTGCTCATTAGCACTACACAGTTGTTATGATCCTAAACCACAGTATTGGACAAATGAAAATGATGATGGGATGTGAAAGAAAGTCAGGGTTTTACCAAAGTTAACACGATTCATCCTGAGGGTAATATAAATGTCTGTTCCAAATGTCAGAATGGCAATGATGAGACATTGCCATTCCTTGGGCCATTCTGCTAGCGTAGCTAAAATGTACATTTATGGTAATGAGGCAAACACTCTCTGTGTGTCAGTCATGGTCCTGGTCTTTGGCTGTCAGAGCATGTAAGCTTGTACATTAAAGACAGAAAGATCTTAAGGTAAATCATCTCTTCGACAGTGAGTGGAATAGGAAAGGTCCAAGATTGCTACAACACTGTGAAGAATAAAAGCCATCACCGCACCCAAAAAGAAATAGCCATAATATCTTTGATCTTTATGCATCGTCATGCATAATCCATCTTTCTAAGGGGTTGTGCTCGGATATTCTGATGTATTTAGGTGAAAAGAACCACTTTTCATCCTTGAAGAACTCCAGATAGTTTGAAATATCACACTAACAACACCACCGGGAAGCATTACAACAGTTTGTGGATTGCTATTAAAGCATGTGGGTTTATTTCTGTTTTAAATGATGCCGTTTCCATTCTGTTAAACTGAACTACTCCCCTGTGCATTTCACTGCTTGGCCTTTCAATAGTGTTAAAAATATGTTTGGCAAACAAATTTGAAAAAAATTCAACAAAGAACCTCATCATATCAAGTTTTAAAATAGTTTAATATTTCTGGGAGTATGCTTAATTTATGACTGAGATGAGTTTAATAAAAGATTGATATCTGTCCTTTGAATTTAAGGCTACAGACAGTTAACAGTTTGAAACAGCTAGCTTGGCTGTCAGAAAGTGACAAAATCCAGCTAGCAGTAACTGTAAAGCTAACTAATGATCTTGTTTCTTTAGCTAGGATAAAAACTTGTGGTGGGACAAAATGCTGTTATTGGCGTTATCTTAAAGGTAATGGGCACAAATGTATCTTTTTGTGAGTCAGCAGGTAGAGAATTAATGGCAGGGTTGGTGCGTATCCAGCTCCTCCCATGTGTCGAAGTATCCTTGAGCACATCACTGAACTCTAAATTGCTCCCAAATGTTTGGCCAGGGCCTCGTATGGCAGCTCCTCAATATGCACAAAATCTCAGGATTTGTGGCGGCAAGCATTGTCAGACAGTAGCCTACTGGAAAAACATTCTTAGTAGAATATAGATGCTGACCTATACCTTAATGGCTTTAAGTGCATTTCAATGAACTTCCCAAAGAATGTATCCTGCTGTGCTTCTGCTAACACCATGGCCATGCAGACTTTTCAGTGGAATAAATGCCTTTCGCTTTCTCTTTATTGATCATTATCTTTCTGTTATGCCACTTTTCAAACTCTTCTTTTGCTCATCTCTCTATTTGACATAATTTGGTCCCTAATATTCTCCCTGTCTCTCTATCCCTTCTTCTTCTGTCATCTCTGCTCCCCATCATCTTTCTCGCCATCTCCTCCTCCATCCAGTATTATTGCTGCAAGAAGGAAGAGTCTGAGTCGGAGGAGGAGGAGCCAGACTTCGCTGTTACGTCCCGCCTCCCTCCGGTCCACTCCAATCACAACATTGTGGCGGCTACGGCCGCCGCCTCCTCCATCTCCAATGGCCCCGCCCTTTTCTCCACCCCTCCCCTGGCCAGGAAACTGACACGCTCACAGACCTTCTGTCCATCCTGTACGCACTATGACCTGCCTTTCTACCTGCAGCCGCCCCCTCAGCCGCAGATCCACCATCAACCTGATGGCTTGAGGAACGGAGGCGACCGGATCAGCTACCGCAGCGTGCATCAGCAAGATCTGGACCTGCCAGTGCCTGTGAACATTTCAAACTACCGGAAACCAAACCTGGCCCGGTCGGTCACGATGAGGGACATGTTCACACGCAGCTGCAGCATCAGCACTGATGTTTAGCTGGGTGAGGTTTGAACTCTTTGTCAGTATGTGCTCAGATGAATAGGGAAAGCCTAAACAAGACTCTGTTTTTGTCGTCTAGACCAGTTTAGTCCGTAGTTTGGTCTAATCTTGTGTCCTTCTACTGGTCACCTTTCGCAGACTGAAGGACTCCGATGGCTCTCAGGACAGGATTTTCCAAGGTACTATGCTCAGGTCCAGGACCTTACACTTGAGCCATGATAGTTTAAAGTATTGTGGATTTACCAATAACACAGACGTCTTGTTTTTGTTTTGTTTTAAATAGCTCTTTTTTTAACAATGAAAAAGGAATTTGTTTAACCATTTGATAAAGTTTGTGTCTTTTACTCGTGGCCTGAAAGACACATAGATTCCCTTAATCCATAATCGGCAGGGATTCTCTCTGTCATAGCTGCTATACTAACAAAATATGATTAGGAGAAGTCCAGTGTTTCCCTCTCCCGTGATGGGATGATCTGCCTGTTCCTCCATCCACAGATTATAAAGATTATAAAATATCACTCACCACCAGTGGAGGAAGGGGGGACGTCATGTTTTAGCTGCCATCCAATGACATTTCAGATAACTTAGGCCATAATATTTTAAGACATAAATGGCTCACAGAAGATGGAAATCCCTGCTTTTTTTCCACAGAATTTCATAGAGGTCTCCATTTTGACGGTAGACTGGTTCCTCTGAGTGTCTGCTGACACAAAGAGTAACACACTTCAGCAGAGACGGACCTCTGTGTTCATGCAGGCGGAGTGACTGTAGGTGCCAAAGGGGGGATACTTTAGGTTCTTGCATTTGTGTGACTGTTCTTGCATGTGTGTGTGCGAGTGTGTGTATAACTTGATCAGTTGTTATACCGAGATTATTATTCCATTCACTTCAAAACAATCGTTCACCCCCCCTATGTAAACCAAACCCTGTGGTGGGTTGCAATAACATTTTAGACATTTCTTGTAATGGGTGAATGCATTGTATTAGTTTGCCCTTTAAATGTATGCTAATGTGAAGAGTGCTCCAACCAGATGACACAATTTATTTTGTAAATGTTTATTTTACAGATTAAGGCTAAAACATAGACTGAAGTTGTAATTGTGGCAGTCAGAGGACATTTTTAAGGCAAGGCTTTAGTTATTTTAGTTCTTCTAGACTTCACTGAATTTCTTGTGTTGTCTCTGGTTTGGTAAATGGATTCATGGGCTAAAGATTAATTCCCATTTGAAGGCACATCTTTAAGTATTTAACAGGTCATAGTACACACTTTAGTCTCTCTCTTCTCTCAACTCGATGGACTGAGAGACATTTGCTCTTCTCTGAGGTACTCGGCGAGTTCCTTCACAGGATTGTTTTTATTTTCTGCACTTGGCTGACCAGCCTATAGCTGGAGGAGCAGTTTTATGGACACAGAACACACGTTTCACGAATGAAATGATTTACCGCTTGATTTCATGAAGAAATGCTTGTGGCTTTGTGAGGGGCCTAAAGCTGATTGGATCGTCCCTCGCCCCCCCCTTTAAAATGGATGGTATGCTGTTGTACCCACACTCCCTCTCTCTTTCTCTCTCTGTTGATTTTATCAGCGATTATGCTCATTAATATTCCCAAAGGGTGAAACAGTGAGTGATTTTGTTATAAGTTTTCCTCTTGTGACATGTGTTTTCCTGCAAATACACTACAACACGAACACAAACACACACACACACACACACACACACACACACACACACACACACACACACACACACACACACACACATTCACACAGTTCTCAATGCTATGTTTTCCTTCCTTTCCTTTACAGATGTGACAGTTGCACAGGAAACTTTGTGCCATAAAGATTTATTAAAGAGAAATGTATTATTATTATGATTATTATTATTACAATTGTATATTCAAATGCAGTGTTGCTTTTTCCCTACAGTATATGAATTACTTGCTTTATTTTATGATCCAGCTGGTTTTTCAGACTCAGTACAGTGAAGCAGAAACGTTTCTGTCCTTGTTTCTAATATATAACTAACAGACACATTGTTGCTAATAAAATGGTGTGAAAATCTTTCTGAACTGTTTTGTTCTAATTTGCTTAAATTAACTGTTGAGTCAAATGGTTCAAATTCATGTTCTAATGTTTGTGGATGAATAGCCTTGGAATTCCTTTTGTTATATTTAAGTGTGTTAAAGGGGCCCTATTGTGCTTTTTGAAGTTTTCCCTTTTTTGTTATATTATAGGTTTGTGCATGTAAATGGTCTGCAAAGGCTAAAATCACAAAGCACCACTTTTTGAACATGAAATCAAGTAAACATGTCACGGTACAAAATACAAATGTGAACTCTCAAAATGTGCATACGCTGACAAAATTGAACCGTTTACTTTTTATTAAATCTATTATGTCAACAGATTTCACATAACTTTATTAGGTTAGTTGAAAGCAATAATATTAAGTTTAAATTAAAAAAATGAGGTTCAACTTAATATTATTATATGAAAATTGTTGACATAATACATTTAATTAAAGTCAACCTTTCAGTTTGTTCAGTGTAATAGGACCCCTTTAATGATTTGGATTGTTTGGATCTTGATGTGCCTTTTTTTACTGTAATGTGTATTGAATGGGCTCCTCAGAATCTTTTTTTCTACATATTTCTGCCGGTTGCCAAATGTTGAACAGTGGATTCATCCAAAAGCATGGTGCATCATCCTGGATTATCTTATTTAATCGACTGCTAAACACTGGGTAAATATCACCAAGCTAGAACATACTGTATGACTTGGTCAATGCAGCGCAAACAGCAGAGCTATTTAGTCCGGCAAGAAAATAAATCTGAGGTAGTATTTAGACCATTAGGTTTTTTCTGATCAATTAAGTTTTGTTGTAATACTTCTTCACAGCAAAATGATCTAAACTAGATTGAAAACAGCAATCTCTGTTTTTTTTTCCTGTGCATATGTTGGTTGATGAAGTTAATAAGCCAACATCTGTTCATCATCTAAACTCCTAGAGGAGAATCAACTCTAAAATGCATTATAAACGTACTAATGACGCATCACAATATGAACTATAAGATGCTTTATAATGAGCTGTAGAAGTTGTGAGAAAACAGAGATGAAGAACTTCTATCTTTGAGTTCACAAGGTGTGTGACGTTTATTTGCTATAAACTTAACAAGAAAAATCATTGGAAAACGGTACTCTCAATGTTTCCGTAGGAACACTGACGCTCTTTAACTGTGCTATAGTATGAAGGTAAAACATCAGAAAAAAGGCACATAAGATTGCTTGTGTTGAACCACAGACAATGTTGAACTATTCCTTAAATGATTATTGTTTAGTGATGATTATAGCATTATGAATATGAATGAGGGCTCATAAGTATAATGATACAGTGCTATAAGCAGATTATGATGTATTATTATGGTCATCATAATACATTATAGGCATGACCTTCATAGAAAGTGTTAACAGGAAAATGACTATCATCGCTCAGGTGCCTCAGAGAGAAATCAGTGAACCTACTATGTTTCTGACATACTCTAACAGATAAAACAGTGAAACCTGCCAAACCTCTAACCACAGTAACAATGATAAAGTCTGTTTGCACACAGATCCAGTCCGCCCGAGGCTACGGTTAAAGTCATGACAGCAAACATGTTTGAATTGGGAGCCTGAGAGACCAAAGTGGGACGCTTAAGTGCGATGATAAACCAACCTGACAGTCAGAGGCGAGGAGATGATAGCCACAATAAAAAAAGTCATCCGCACAGGAAAGCTAAAAGACGAAAATGGGGAAGCTTTATTCTGACAATAAATTGAATGAGTCACAGAAGCAAGCAGGCTAATCATACAATAGAACAACAGCGGAAAACTATTTCATGGAGGAAATAGAGGTAGTTATTAGAAAGATGAGTCAGAGCTAATGAATGAGAAATAGCACATACCACAGAATACACAGACAGATGGAGGCGTATAGAGGAGCTCATATCAAACCGAGGCCTTCCTGGCAGAGATATGAATAGCAATTTTGTGATGGCATTAATACAACAGCACTGCATCAGCCATGAAAAACCTTTCACAATATGATGAATTCTCTTTCATGTGAACTCTCATTTATTTCTACAGGAATTGCACTGTAACTAGGAATTCCTGTCACACTGGCGAAAAATGGATGAAAATGTCATTATTCTCTTAGCAGTCACTTAATTTACATGTAATGATATTTGGAATACATAGCATTTCTAGAATATGTTTACCATACAGTACCTAGCTTAGAGATGAGTATCTCTGTCAGAAGTAAAGGCATCTGTAACATACAAACGGCTGATCGATACTGTTTTGTGATTGAGATGTTGTTGTTAAAGTGAGGTTGCAGATTTGTGGCTGCATCCTTCCATCACTTTGTCCAGCTCAGCAGGAGTCTGCCTCACAACCAACAATTTATCGGCTCCTTCTTTTCAAAGAGTCCTTCAAACTGGCTCGGGGTGCTGGTCTGAAAAGCTAAATATAAAAACCAATCTTTCCCTCTAAGTCTAACTCAAGCCAAACCTCCATAATGTGTGAGTGAAACACTGATTTGTGTGCGTATGGGCTTTTGTATCCATGTCTGTGTTTTTGTTTGCATAGAAGTTTGTACTGTATTTGTGTGCATAAGTGCTTGAGCAAGCTTTGTGAATTATTTAAAGGCATAATCTCCTCCAGTGTAAGCAGAGCTCGTAGCGCGGCATTTCGAGGTGTATCGATGTTTTATGACATGCTTTGAATCATCCCCTTCATCTACCCCTTCATCCTGCAGGAGGGTGCTCACTCTCACACCCTGCTGTCTGCTGCAGCTCCTTTGCCCTCTTTCTCAAATGTATCTTCTTCTTGTTCCTCTGCTATCTTCCCCCCTCCTTAGTATTGTAAGTTTGTGTGAGTGTGCATGTGTGTATGTCTTTTTTATGCTTGCTGGTCATAATTCCCCAGCAGTGAAATTTAGATGCAATACAGAGGAACGGCTGGTCTTCCATGAATTATGGACATGATAGATACAAGGCTTTCCAACTAACATTACAACAGAAGCCTCCTCCCCGTTCTCCTCCTCTCCGCTTATTGTCCTGCTGTTTCACCCTCTTGCCATATTCATATTACCATTCCTTGTGCTCTTCCTGCTCCTTCTGCTTACATTTCTAACCAAATTCACCATCTCCCTCTTATGTGCACTTTCAATTTCTCTTATCTATAAGCCTTTTTCTCATTTATCAACAGTGAAAGATAATAGGTATTTTGTTTCTGGAAGATGGAAATATCTGTTTTTGTCTATCAACATTAGAAAAGGAAATGTGTAGCTGATTTTTTACTTTCTGTGTGGACTTTGGAAAGAACCCACAAAGATCACTTAAGAAAAATGACATCAAATTGTAAAAGTCAAAAGAAAATATAAATGGTGCACAGAAAGGTCATTCTTCATAGTTGCAAAAAAGAAAGAAAAGTCAAATCCTTGCCAATACTTAAGTCCTTTATCTTGGCGTTCTTGAGACCCCTCACCACACACTGCCAAAAATAAACACAGGCAGCCCGAGCTTTGATGCACATTAGAGAGGAAGGAGCACTTTATACAGACTATAGTCTCAAGTGCAACCAAGATCACGAACACACAATTGCTCACATTAACAATGACAGCAGATGATATAGTTGAGATCCCTGTCTTTGCTGCACTCACTGAGGACATATATGACTTTGTGTCCTTAATTAACAACCCGCAGTGATGTGTGTAAACATTCAGACAATGTGCACACACACACACACACACACACACACACACACACACACACACACACACACACACACACACANTCGTGTGTGTTGGAGGAGGGGCTCTGTAAGGAAGTCTGAAGGAAGGGGCAAAACCAGCTCGAGTGCGCTAGAATTTGAAACTACGCAGCCGAAAAAAATCTGCCCCTTCCTTCAGACTTCCTTACAGAGCCCCTCCTCCAACACACACGAACGCACACATGACCAATGAGGGCACGAGATAAGTTTGTGCACAGATGGAAGGCTGACAGGCAGGTAGGCCATCCAGTTATTTTAGCCGGGACGGTTTCCACAGATGAATTTTTTTAATGTATTTATTGTCAAAGCATTTAATATATTCATTGCTATCTGGATGTTAAGAGCATTCCATGGAATATAACAAAAAGTGTTTCTGAAGTGAATGATCTACCCCACCTTTAAGCTGAGATATAGTGATGTAATGTACTGCAGGCCTTTTATCAAATCTTCACTAACAGCACTGCTTAAGTTAGAGCTTTGTTAAATATCAAAAATCTGTCTGATCATAACGATGGGCTTAAAGTGTTACTAATCAATATTTTAATATTTGTTTGAATCAATAACAAAGGATAAAAAACCCTCAGAGAATTATCCCCCAACTCTGCAATTCCCCTGATCTTAATTGAGTGTTTTGGTATCTTCCAGCTCATTGTTTAGTTTCTTACATCCTGCTAATCTATTGTTTTGGTTCACTCTTTACTTATCACTGTTGTTTCTGATTGCTGCAGGCAGTCTTCTGCCACCTGCTCAGCAGCAGACAGCAGAGAGATATTAGCAACTAGCTGGTGATTAAAGAGAAGCTTTAACCAGCTAAGAAGCCAGATCATTCCCTCCAAATATTATTCTCAATGACTCAATTTCTAAATGACTATTCCTCTTTGTCCGCCGAATGTATATCAAATGATAATATGTCAATATTGTATTTACAGCTTGTTATACAGCCCCATGCAGCCATAAAATCTATTCGGCTTGTTTATGGTATACTTAGTACCATGACCCTATTGTGCATTCAGCCAATGTGTTCATTTAATAATAAACAACATATCATTTCTAGATAATAATAGATAATAACAATAGCGCCAAAAACACACACACACACACACACACACACACACACACACACACACACACACACACACACACACACACACACACACACACACACACACACACACACACACACACAGCAGAGATTTTGCCGGGATTTCACAAAAACAGTCATGATGCAGAATACTGTTAAATATGTATAGGATGTGTATGTTTTACAATCAAAAACTACTATAGAGGATGCACGGACAAATGCACGCACGCACATGCAACACACACACATTCGTTTTTTGTGCAGACAGTGTGTATCTCCTGGGGCACCATTAATCAGAGCAGTGTGTGAGGGATGTGTTGCAGTGAGGCGATGAACACTGTCCATTATTTAACCCTACACAAACACACCCGCACGTACACACACACTCACAGACATTCACACATCCACACATTGTGAAATAGTACTGGTGAAAGGCATACTTGTCTGCTCAGCTTCATTTTTCGGTATTCGTCCCCACGAGTGACAAGAGGTTAGGGGCAAAGAGGAGAATAGCAGCAGGCACACCCACACACAAACACACACAAACACTCATAAACAATCACGTGTAATAATTTTAGCACTAGCTAACATGCTCAGACAGTGGGCTTTGGAAAAAAATGCCACGCTTTGATAAAACATGGCAGGGATCACAGCAGAGGTCTTGCTAGGAATAATGGCTGTTGACAGGCTTTCAGTGGAATGGGGGAGAAGTACACAGTAGGTGGTGTATTCAAGTCATACACAAGAGACGATAACATGCCCGAGAACAATGGGATGAGCCCTATTACAGCTGTAGCTGTCAAAGAGTGATTTCCGTCATGTATTTTCAGCCATATCCAAAGAACACAGTGCATGGTTCTCTGACACATTGACACATAACGTTTGAAAATGTTTAATTACTGACATTCTTCTGAGTGCTAAAGTTCCTATGCCAGGTGTTTTCACGTCACAAAAAGGTCTTAGATAACAGAACTCCGATTTGATAATGAAAAGAAAGACACAATGAACCTTTCTTTGTGACATAATCTGTTTGATTATAGCTCTCTGTCGTCGATGAGTCGGCGTCTACCCTCTTATAAACTTAGCAATCAGCGAGCATTCAACTAGTGTTTGGAAAAGTAGTTACAGCTTTCACCTTCAGTATCATCTTATCGGAAGAAAATGAATGCAATTATTAATGCAACATTTATCACAACTACCTTCACATACATTACATTGATGTGTGATGCACCATCATTAAGATAATGAAGCGCCACTGTGATCCACTTAGTACACTTCATTACTTTTCCTCTGGAGCACAACCTGTCCTGCTGTATAGCTGGATTGCTTCAACTTTTTCTTTTTTTTTTACTTTCTTGCCATGAGTTAGCTGAGACTAGATTTTAGGGTTTGTGAGATACATGTGGAACCACAGCCACGAGACAGTTAGCTTAGCATAAGGGCTGGAAACAGGAAGAAATGTCTAGCCCAGCTTTCTCTAAAGTTCACATTTTTGCATAGCACCAGTATTTATGCTAAGCTAACTAGGCGTTCAATCATCTTATTTATCACTCTGAACGAAAACAAATATGCCTACTTCTAAAAATGTTAAACTATCCCTTTAAGAGTTTTTTTCAAATTGAATGCAATGCCTTTTTGTTAGAATAAATAAACAGTCACTTTCAAAAACGGGTAATTTTGCAGTTGCGAAGGCAAATATAGAAAGATTGTATAGTATGTCAATTAATTTAATTTGAGTCAATTGTAACACCTGAACAATAGAAATGTTCATATATTTTAGTATAGTGTGTGTCTAGAGAAAGGGGTTTTCACCAGCAAAAACATATTCTGTAGAGGTACATCTTTAATCCTCTATAAAGGGAAATTGCAATCAATGTTTGAATTCAAATTGAATTGGTTTGTTTAAAAAGCCCTTTTGAGGCTGCATTGAAGATGCATGAAATGTCACTGTGTCAATCCAAGTTAGAATTCAAATGATACTGAAGCCTACATGTTCAAATGTTCCCCCATGAGGAAGACGATAAGTTCACTAAACATTAACATTATGAATAATTTAACTGAATGAAAGTGAGTTTAAGCGATGATGAAATGGTGCAAAATTGATTTGACTGGATGTTTATTAATTAATTTTTTTATCTCCATTAAGCCATAATACATGTAGTAATATATCCCCAACTTCCTCTTTAAGCCTTGTCACAATATTTCCCCGTCTGGCTGCACTGACCCTGACTGCTGCATTACTTGATTCTCCCTCTCAGGATCCTGGCTCACCCTGTTCCAGCGTAACATTTCACCAGGCGTACACAAATGTTTCTTTGTGTCCCTGAACTCAAACCTCATCCCTCCGCTGAAAGGCACTGACAAGCCTGGCTCGTCCCCAACTCTGACCTTGAATCAGGTACCAGGGAAATCCAGAAGGCAGTGGGGAGATAGATTTGGGGGTTGAGGGAGAATTAAAAAAGGAACTATTCCTTATATGCAACGATAATTGGAAACCAGAAATAGTTTTTATTCCTCTCATGAGTCCCACTGCATTGCCCAGAAAATATTTCTGTTATAAGTACCCCTCTGTGGATGATATATCATAAAGATTGCTCTCGGCTTGTAGGAATAGAGCACCATGAGGGCGTTTGAGAGACCTAATGGTGACCTGGGGGTCTCTTCATTTAATTACATAGCTTGCTAAATGTCTCTCATCCATCTGAATGACCTTGCTTAGTAGCTGTTCCAGTTCAGATTGCATGCTGATGTAATGTAACATTACACGCGGTGTGCATGCACTGGAAATGACGAAGCATGCCCTTCCTTGTGCAACACATACTGTATTTTTAGACAGTGGTAGTTTTTCAAGGTTTTCCTCTGGAGTCCCAATACATTTTTAGGATTATCTGAGAATGTTGTGGCGCTATAATGTGGCCAAATTGTAGATAACGAAGCACCTGTAATGTTGCTCAACAAGAAGACGGGCTTTTGGCGCAGTTTGTAAATTAAACCTTGAAGCAAGAAATAACCACAAAGGCAAAGCTAATTATGTTCCCATTTCCATGTTTCAGGGAAAAAACGTGGTTCTCTCAAAGCAATTCTCCTTTAGATCAACCTCTCCTCTCCTTATTGCTACAAATATCTTTTGACTAGTGAACTTTACCATGCTTAATCCAAAAGGGATCTAATAAAGCTGTCACCTGTATTTACTCGAGCCTGTGGCGGGAAGCAGTCAGCTTTGATAATGTGCACAGAAACATAATGGAACATGTATTGTGTCACAGTAGAGTACTGTAATTGGCTCATTTGGAGGACACTTTTTTTGCTTTTGTGCTCAGATAAAGGCTCTCAACATGTCAGTGTCAAAAAAGCGTTCATAAGTTCAAATTGTGTATGGTGTGTGTCATGTTGCAGCAGACAAACTTATTTTACTGCAGTTTCAAACAATGCCTTTCACTTTGAACTATATAAAAATCCAACAAAGAAATATTTTTAAAGAATGTCATCTATCTATCTGTCATTATGTGAGCATCTTCTTCCAAATGTGTCTTTTGTCCTGAATGGTTGAAGGAATGGGCTTTCACTTTTTTATCATAATTGCATATAATCACTGCCACTGCACTTCCTCCTCCTCCCCTCCGCCATGCCATGCTCTACCCTCTGCTGTGAAAATAATACCACTAGCCTGGGTGTGACAGGCTATAATCTTGGCACCAGCAGGAGCTAAAGTTAGCTCAGAGATATTACAGTGCTTTGAACTTCACAGCTGATGGATTGAAGGGCCCTGAAACTGAGTTTTGTGAGTGGTAAAAATGTATCCTGAGAGCACTTCAGCTCTTGTCATGGTAACAGGTGGACTTAAAAAGTGATTAAGGTTTTTTTAATTCAGTGACAGTTACTGTAGACCTTAATCTTTACTTTTGGCCTGACATAATAAGCTAATTGTATCACTTAAATCCTTTTTTTGAGAGCATTCAGACTGGTTTTAGATCATAGACAGTCCAACCAAAGTGGTTAAGTCATTGTGAAATAGATCAGCGGGGACATAACTACAAACATTTTAGAATTCACTTGCATGAATTGAAAAAAACGCATGCTGCAAAAGGATTGAAGTTCTATGACAAACAAAACTAAGTAGAAAACTTGTGAAACTAGTGATTTACAGAACGGAGACTCATGGGAGAAGAGCCAGAGGAGTGACAGCTGGAGGCAGCGGCGGCACGAGGGAAAGAAAAAAAGCCAAGAACATCCGGAACACAGCAAAATGAAATGAGAAAAAAAGCAAGGCAGAGGGACATGACCAAAAATGTATAATAGGTCAAAAGTGATAAATAAATGAGTGTGTACATTGTTTATGAGCTTCTGAATATATCCAGTAATGAAGAAAACCAGTAATCCTGACAAAAGCCTGCAACAGGTGTTAGAACCAAACATGTTATATTCCAGTTAGGTCTGTTTACGGAATGGCACTGATGAGTCATGACATGTGCCAGCAGATCTGGACACATACCAAAAACCACAGGCCACAGTGGTCTGCTACAGAGGCTCAATAATGGCCCAGCGCCACCAGATGGATGAATGTCAGCTTGGTGCATCGAGGCCATTAGATACACACAGTAATCGAGCATAATTAAAACTAACACATGAGTAAAACTGGCCGCTGTCTGATTTACAGCATAGTGGAGGAAAGTGTACATACTGTGTGTGTTTCTTGGTGTGAATACATACAATTGTTAAGTGGGAAAGCAAATATGAATGCCTTTTAGAGCACACTATTCCAACATCTCTTCCCCACTCTAAAACACACACTTACTTCCAGCAACTTCCCTCTAATAGCATGAGTAGTAGTTACTGTTTCTGCTTAGCGCTGCATAAATTTAACAGACAAGAGCGGCGATACAACTCGACAGCATCTCCAGTCTCACGGCCCCTCAGAAATAAACTGCTGTTACCACAGAATATTAGTCACTCGAGAGAGATTCATGCAAACTCTTTCATTTTGAATAATAACAATAACAATAATGAAAATCTCAGCACCTTCCGCTCACTCTTGGCACAAATAATCTCCCCATGTTTGTTTGTGTGTAGTGTGCACACAACTTTAAACAGGATCATAACAGTAGCTGCTGGCTGCGGCTGGCTCACTCCCGGTTTATAAGTTCAGTGACAGTCAAGAAAAGTTGCAGTGACAGAGGAGACAGTCTGTTTGGACCTCATGGTGCGAAAAAGCAGACAGTTCTATCCCGAGTCGGTCCCTACATTATTGAAAAACATGTACAAGTGTAATATTACGAACACCGCGCACGCACGCACGCACGCACGCACGCACGCACGCACGCACGCACGCACGCACGCACGCACCCACGCACGCACACACACACACACACACACACACACACACACACACACACACACACACACACACACACACACACACTCTCTCTCTCTGGCTACAGGCTCTGTTCAGGGTAATACACTGGCCTCAAATGAATATAATTCCTTTTCCCTTCCCTGAATTAGATAAGACACCATTAAATTACATTTGCTCCTTGACACTTGACAATGATATCATTCTAATTATAGACTTTTTCCTCACTTTGCCTTCTCTCCCCAAGCAACAGCATGGCACATGTCATTGTATCCCTCAGAAGGGCATAGCTTAGTTAGTTTTAGTTTGACTGACATGTACAGATTGTGAGACAATGGGTCCTTAGGTAACAATATGTCAGATTCCTCCCACCGTGTCTCCATAAAACAAGACAGTACTTTCTAAAAGTGTAATTTCAGTCATTTTGTGTCCTTCTGTAGAGGTGTTGCATCTCCTTGCAGTGGTTTTTCGGTTGTTCTGCAGTCATTGTCCATTTCTATGATTGTCCAGCATTTATTTGTAGTCCTTTTACATTTCTGTGTGGTAGTTTGTGTCTTATTTTGGGTTGTTATGTATATGTTTTTGGTGTCTTTGTGATGTTTCTAGGTGTCAAGCGTCTCTTTGCTGTTATTTTAGGGTGCATGGGGTATTTTGTTATTCAGGCCCCTTGACCCCTAGGAACCAGTTTGATTAATCCATCCAGGTTGACTGGTTATATTGTGTTTTAAAACATCTCCATATGTCTCCAATAAGCAGCCAAATATTAAAACTGTGAATGACATAATGTGAGATGCTTAAAGGCATTTTAACATGTATGACTGTGTTTGAAGATGTATCTAGCTAATTAATCTGTCCAGCAAAGATGCCTATATAAACTCTGATGACATCTGGACCAATTTGGCTTCAGAACAAAGGATCAAGTTAGGATCAAATAATTTCCATAAAAAAATCTACCGCAATGTCATTTTTTTTTATGAGTATGTACCTTTGCATATTCCGGAGGACACATGTTGCCTCACTATATGAAAGTGACAGGGCAGTTTCACTTTGTGACAGCAGTTGTCTTTCTATACGGAACATGCACAAAGGCACATCTCTGTATTCCTTTAGAGTTATTTAACAGTAGTAGTCTACATTCAAAACTGTAGTAAACACTCCGAATTTAGAACCTGTCAACCCAGAAAAGATAACACCCTTGGCACCCTGCCAGACACGTCATTCACTTTTTACCTTGCGTTTGCATTCACTGCCTCTCTTTATCTCCACTTTCTGTCTCTTTTCCTTTTCCCTGATCCCTTTCTCTGTCTGTTTAGCATCTCCTCCCATTTGCTCTGCTGTCTCTGTCGGCCTCTCTGTTCTCCACCACTTGTTCTCTCTGTCTGTCCAGCTGATGTACACTTCCTCAGGGAGCAAGGGCAGCACTCGGTTTTGAAAATCACTTTGAGCAGCAGTGCCACTCACAAGCAAAGACAGCGCCTCTGACTCAAGAGATTGATAGATCCTGCTGTGCGTCACTTTGTGTTTTAAGCGCAGCGTGTCAAGCAAACATGGTATTCACAAGAAGTCACTCAACTGACAAAAATCTCAGAACAGTCAGACGTTACTACGTGTCTGCTGCACTGATGAAATAATCACACAACTGTGGCATATGACAAAATGCACTGTGAAAAACAATACAATACCCACAAAAACTGGCACAAAAATATCATCCATTCTGTGACTAACGCTAGAATGTCCAAACCTGAGGAAACCACATTTGATTTGTGTTCAAAAGTTCAATAGCAAGGTTTAAAATACTGTAATGTAAATGTTATTTGACTTGTAATTGCAGTGTGAAATCAGTTTACAGAAATGTGCAATATATGAAACCCTACGGAGCTCCTGTCTGCTTTTATTTCTGTCTTACATTTGAATCCCCTAAGAAGAGAAATATATACATCATGTATAATGATATGCAGTAACATAAAGAAAAAGTCAGAGTAAGAAACAAGACACTTAAATATTGAATGCATTACATCTCCAGTATTGTAAAGATACACATGTGTCTACTGTGTGTCTTCAGAGGTCTAAAGGAGGCAGGAGCAATGCATGGTGACACGAAAGAGGTAGGGAAGATGGTACAGATTGAAGGAGACAGCATGAGTGGGAGTGATAAGTGGAGTAAACAGAGGAAAAAAGGTAGAGGGCGAGAGAAGAATTAAATGAGTGATAATGCGGAGAACAAATGAAGAAGAAAAGGCATCAGAGGACACTTTGTGACAGGATAGACGCCCTCGAATATATGTAAAGGTGGTCGAAGGAAATAAAAAGGAAGATTGCTTCGGTGTTAGTGCTAATGGTCAGTGCTGTTTAAAATCAGGTCTCCAGTTACTATGGCGACAGGGCTATTACAGACTGACATTTAACCACCGTCTTTTTGCTGTTTGTTTTTTGAGTGGGTGGTTTACTCTTAAAAGTTCTATCCGTTTTGTACTTGAACCAACTTTTCCCCAGCACTCACTCACTGTATGCTAATCTCTAAGCTGGTAAAAAAGAAAGCACATTTCAGTCAGGCAGAAGTGCAGTAATGCATAATAAGATGTGATATATTGAAAAGATAGGAATTTATGAATGAGAGTCTCTCGTCTCATGTGCATTTCTGTTGTGATCAACTCTTATGGCGGAGTCAGTCACGACCTTGCTGAGCTTGCTTGTTCCTAAATGTATTTTCGCTTCATCACTTTCTAAAAGGACCTTGTCATCGACGTGTGCAACTTTTTTAGTCTCAGATTTAACATTATGCAGCTAAACTTGGCTGTTCTCATAATGAGTGAGTAGGCTTTGGATCATAAAGTTTGTAATGAGAAGGCCCCTAGGCTTCTTTGAAAAGTACCCAATATCGTAGGTTATACTCATAAAGAAAAACTGCAAATTAAACTTGGTCTGAGTAGTGTGCCATCTGCCTTTATATATAGCGAGCCAGATTAAAGGGGAAATTACACTTTTCATTAAGTTTGTTATTTATATTTTGGAACCTTAGTGATAATTCCACAGTTATTTGAACATTGTATTCACTTCTATCAAATACTGAGATGTGGGTGTACCCTAAATCACCAGTTTCAACATTTGTCTTACATTTTTAGAAATCAAATCTTAAAATAATTGCACTTTTACACCTGGAACATTACTTCATTAGTCTTTGCAGAGCTACTTCCAGGATCAACTTCTACCATGTTTCGGAGCATACAGTTTTTCTGTAAACTGCCTGATGTTCTGAGTGCTCACTTTGCTTGACCTTATGGTGGAGTAATGTCTTTGTGTCTCCTGACCTCAGCAAGTGTAATTTGTTGTGTAAGCTGTTCTTGGAAAAAAAGCCCCACTGTTTGTCATATTCACTAACACAACTATTGATACTATTCATGACAAATTAGCAAGGCAACACACAAACAACCTTGCTAATGAAGCTGCCATGTACAGTATGAGGGACATGAAGGGAAGAACAATCATTTGTTTTATTCTGCTGCTGTTTCTCTTCACCCACTTCCTGTTCGTCTTCCCCGCCTCTCCCACCTCCCTTCTACTCTTTTGCAATGAGCTTCAGTTTTACAATGACTCTTGGGGATGAGGGCAGCAGACCAAAGCGCGTGATCGCACCAGGAATGCGTGCCGGTGTCGGTGTGGGAACTCATCTGCGCGTGAGCGTGATGTGTGAGCATGTCATGGCGAAGCCGCCGAGGGGGAGAGCGGAGTGTGGGGCCGACGGGGAGGGGAGGAGAGATGGGTGGAGGAAGGGAGGAACGGGTGGTGATTGTTTAACATGATCATTGAGCAGCCATGTTCCCTTCCCCCAGTCTCAATCCATCCCCTCCACTTCTCCCTTCTCCCCTTTATCTCCACCACAGCAGATCTATCATGACTCGCCTCCCTGTTGAGCATTTTAAAAGGTAATCAAGCTGATATGTGAGTACACTTTAAATGCCCAGGAAATAAAAGGCAGTGGACATGCTGCCATTGTAATTGCATTCAATCTTAGGTGGTTCTGCCAGTTGTTAAACCCTCCCTCCTCCTTGTCTTCTACTTCCCCTGCTGCCTATTTTACAAGCCCTCTTCTTCGTCTTCTTTCATCACCCATCTGTCTTTGAAATGTGGTTTCTTCCATCCTACTCATCTGCTTGTCCTTCAACTTCCTCTCCCTCTCTCTCCTCCTCCTCGTCGTCTCCCTCCTGCTGTAATGGCTGAGAGGCTGATAGACCAGCAGCAGCAGCAACCAGACCAGAAACACACAGTCACTCATGGCCACGCTCAGAGGGGGGCTTCAGAGTGTGTGTTTGTGAGTGTGTGTGTGTGTTTGTGTGTGTGAGCATGCAGGAGTATGACTGATCTCCCAGGGGGCCGAGGTTGTTATGAGGGTCACTGAGGAAGTCGCCATGGGAACATAAGCCCTGCCTTGTCTTTCATTGTTATGGCCCTCAAAGAGCACAGTATGTGTTTGTGTCTCAATTTATTTTTCTTCGCAGTACACAACATGAGTTTAGTCCCAGTTGTCATTCCTATACTAGCATTCAGTTATCCTGCCTAAAAATATATTATATTTCAGAACGTACAAAACATTATATGATTTCATTAAATGCACAGAATACATACGTAATCTCACATGAACATGGATCTAAATAGTCCACCACATCCCACCTAAATACACACTGAAAGAGGACCTTACTACTGTAGGTAGTATTCAACATCTTAATTAACTAAACTAATATATAGAATATAAATGAATACAATATAAAATTAAGAGAGGCAATCTAAACAATCCTGGCTAATTCAGAAAAATAATGCGGATAAAAACTGATTTGATATAGGCGTTGGCAGGGTGTGCATAGAGGTCAAATAGGGTTGCCAAATCTTTCTGAAAGTACATGTGATGTTACAGCGTGGGATTCAGCATATATCTATGGGGTGATGGAAAGCCAGATTTCCAAACCACCGCTATCCAGTGCTTTAAACAGTGTCTATAAACCTTTATGTTTAGTTTTTCAAGTTTAATAGATGGTTGTAAGATTCCCTTACAATCAAAATTTGGCTTTAACACATATTTAACTTCCTGTATGTGTATAGTGTACTATTTCAATACCTGCGTTTGATAAACATTTTACCATTAGCTCAGGCATTTACAATATAATATGATATTGAGTGCTTAAAACCAGTCACTGTGGTGCTAATACAAAGGCAGAATTGATGTGATTTGGAAAAATATCAGCACCAACATCATAACATAATTCATGGTAGCTCAGTGAGTCATACAGCAGAGGAGTCACAGGTATCAATCTGAGTAAGTGTGCAACCTTCAACTCTCTTTGCCCCAGGGAAATTAAAGTAAAAACCTAGAGTAACCATCTTAGTTACATGTGGGAACACCACCTCAGAGCCTCTCTGTTACTTGAGGAATAGCACCAACACATGTTCCTTCGTTTGGTGTTTTGATGATAAAGCTGGAGAGCACTGAGATATTGTGATTGGGAAAGCAAAAGCATATTGGTGTCTATCCTAATCATATGCTCAGTGACCTTTCGTGCCCTGTTTGGAGGCATATTGTTTTCTGGAGTTATTTATTCAGGTTTATTCTTGAAATGTACTGCACTCTTCTTAAACGTTTCAATGAATGAGGAGGAGGTCAGTATTTAGGGAGATTAGCTAAGGTAAACAGAAATGTAGGAATCAATAACTCCAAATCACATCTGCCAATACACAAGCAGAGAAGAAAATAATGAAGAGTATTCATCCTCTGGTAAACAGAATATTGCCTGAACTTTGGACTGAAAGAGTACATTAGCGTTTTGATACTCCAACAGCTAATGAGGCTGTATTATATAGTGAAGTTATTTTCAAAGAAGTTACTCTCTGGGCAGTATGAAATAGTGGGTTTTAGTAAATACATGAGGTCTTAATTACAAGTTTCAACACAATACAATATTATACAGATCTGATGATATAGACAACAGTATGATATCCGATGATATAAAGTCTGCAACGATGCAATTTCTATTTGATTCAACTCAGGGGCCTGAGATCAGTATAAGACTATCATGTGCCCATTTAATTAATCTATTAACAAAAAGAAGAGAAAATGTAATTCGCCGGGCTCTTTCAGACTTGGGTTAAAACCCTCTTTTTATTTGACTTAAAATAGAATGATCTCTTTTCCCAATAAAATGCCCTTGTTCTCATGTAACCTGTTTGAATGTGTGCGAAGGAGATGAGCTTGGTTGGAAACGATGACATAGATGTGCTATGGGAATTTCACAATAAAGGCGTTTCTTAAAGATAATGATATGTATTGACATTTTGCATTGATGCTATTGGATGATTGATCATTAAATCAGTGCATTGGTCCATGTCAATGTATAGTTACACCCCTAAAATACTTAGCAAGTTATCCCCAATAATATAATGGTTCATTCCTTCACCATAACAGAATAAGGGTTTATGTTAAAAATAACCCCAATTGCCTTTAAGACAAGCATCTGGGGCCCAACTTTCTTCTCCCCTTGTGTTCCACCAAATATTCAAAAATATCTAAACACTCCATAAGCTTAGATTTCATTATCATAGCTACACAGTTAAGCTGGTTAGCTATGACTTCATCCAGCACAGTGTTTTCCGAAACACAGCGTAGGCGGTTGGTTGCATTTGCATCCATTTGCCTGAAATATTTTCAGCATTTTAACTGAATTCAGTGGACTGCTTTCGTGTTGCACTGCTTTAATGCTGCTTGAGATGCATTTCCACCCTGCCTAAAAATATCTGAAGCGAACAGTTTGGATGTGACCATGGCTAACAGTTGGTGACAGTAGCAGTGGCTCACGAGCCATGCTGTTTTGTCAGCATGTGGTGAGCCGGCCAGCCAGGAAGTCGGTCATACAAAAGAATCACTGAACCTCTCCCTTTGCCTTTACCCTCTCTCATCTATCCCTCTGTTATATATATCTGTAATATATATCCACAGCTGTACCATGGTTCAGATTAAGCTGCTGAAAACACACTATGCTATTTGTTGTACTTAGAGGGGGGTATGGACCATACTGAATTAGAAATGTTGTGGTTTGAATAAGAAAAGCTACCCATCCTGCTAGAAGACAAGTGTGGATCTGTCCATGGTGCTGACATTAGAAAGTGATGTAGCACTCTGCTTCCCCATCTCCATCCATCTATCCATCTATCTCATCTCCTTTCCAAACTAACTACTAAATGGCATGCATGACTCAACAAGAAGATGTACCCGGTTTGCTATACAACCAATGTTAAATCCAACATAGGAAAGAGTGTATGGATAATAAAAGAACATCTTATTTACTTATAGGATGAGGACTCTTACCTGCAGAGATAAGAGGAATTCACCGGGTCACATCTAGGGTGGAGGTGGCTCCCTGGAGCTCAGGTCGCGTCCTCTGCTGTTTGTAGATTGTGTCGACTTCAGTCACTGAATAGTGAAACCAATGGCAAAAAAAGCCCAAATGTCAGCAAAGTAATCAGCAAAACGCTGAAGTGCCAGTAAGTCAATCGACTTTAGTCCAACAATAAACCGGTTGGCTGATCCTGTGTAGTTGCTAGTTAATTAAAAAAAGGCAACATATATGTCCTTATTCTTTGCTGTAGGACTACTTTTCCACACCAGTCCTTTCATTCGCATGCAAAACGTTTTCTGTCCAATTCCAAACTCGCAGAAAGACACCCGAAAAGCACTCCAATAAACGCTCCAATAGTAATTACAATGCCTCCGGAAAGACGCGTCAGCCACACACCACTGCTTGTCTGGAGTTGTTTGAACAGGAGAGACCGCTTCACCAACACTGCTCTCAGATAAAGCACTCCTACGCAAACATCATCATCAGCCTCAGCAGCATGTGTGTTGGAGGAGGAGACGAGGTGATAGAAAATCTCGACATCTCCATTTCAACCACCAGTTTCCCACCGTCCGAGGAGGTCGAGGTCAGATTTTTGCTGAAGCGCTTCCACACAAATCGACGCGGAGCTTTTTTTCCTTATTAATCTTTTTATCTATCTCCTCCCCTTCTCTTGTGTGTTTGTCTCTTTGCGCCGCATGTTTGGCGAAAAACTAGCCAGCTGCTCGCCTCTCGGGCTAAGTGTCTCCGAGAATACCGGCTGTTGTATATCTACATGCACGGTTCCTGGATTTCCGCATATATTTGCTGAGAGAGGTCCGGCGCTGCGCGGAGACGAGTGAAATTCATTCAGAGGTGTCTCTTTACTGCCTGCAGACCCAGTGAGTGAATGCAGCCTGAAGTGTGCAGCCTGAGAGATGGCGCTTTAGTCACAGATTGGCGGTGGGTGCTACTGTATAGAGAGAAGAGACAAGAGAGAGGGAAGGGAGGGGAGGGGAGGGGGGCAAGATGCTTGATGAAGTCCCTTCTGACTTCCAAGCAGAAGTCTGTCAGCTGTGTGTCTTTTTGTGGGACTTCATGAGATGCAAGTTTGCTGTAATTGTAGACATTTTAATTAGGCTACACGCCAAAGTCACCATGACAAGTGTGGAGAAATAAAATAAAAGTGCATGTCCTCAGACACGTTGGTGGAGCCAGCAACCTAAGATTGTTTAACTATACTGTAGCTATGTACGTATAACAAATAAAAGCCTTGAACCTTGAACCTCGAACCTTGAACAAACTCTCCAAATGTACAACCAGCACACAGCCAACTATATAAATCAGAGTTCTTCACACTGGAAACCAGAATGCAGAGAAGATTCATTAAGCTTCCCACTTACAGTTGCAGCAGTTAATCACCCAAGCCACATGAGACAACCAACACTATAACGATAATTAAACTATTACACCTGTCCTCTGCCAAAGGTTCAACCAAGGTGGAAAAACAAACTGTCCATCTGTCTGGAACAAAACGTCCATTAAAGTCCATTAGGACCACAGACACATTCGTCCCTTTGAAAGATCATTTTGTCCCTCTGTCTTTTGTCATTTCACTCTGTTGATCTGTTTGAGGACATGTCAGGAAGTCCACCCGTAGATGAGATTGTTTTCTACTTTTAAGTCCCTTTCATGTGATCCATGAGACACTCTCTGTGCCACAGTATTCCCATCTTGTCAACTTCTAAACGCCACTGTTGTACCACTTATTTTTCTTTCGTTATTCATCTGTCTTTTTTCTCCTCTTTTACTCTTCACTCATCGTCTCCTCTAATTACTCATCCAGCCCTACAACGTCTAGCCTCTCACATTCGGATCAGACGAGGGGCAGTTTGAGGCAACGTTAAGAGTAGCAGTGTGAGTTTTTATTGCATTCATTATTCAAACAGGCAGAAGTGGAGATTAGTGCACTTTGAGAGTGTGCCGCGTTGAAATATTTATATTGGGAGAGATTGAGATGGTTGCATTTGTCATGTTGAGGGGAGTTCAGCTTTTATCCATTCCACTTTCTCTCCTTTTGCCTTTTGTGTGTGTGCGTGTGCGTGTGTGTGTGTGTGTGTTGTGTGTGTGTGTGTGTGTGTGTGTGTGTGTGTGTGTGTGTGTGCATTTGTGTGTGCATTTGTGCATGCATGCATACAAGATGAGGTGTATCAGAGTGGCTAAGAGGCATCTCGACCTATAAGAGTCAATTGCAGAATTTAAATAAAGCTTTATTTACTATATCAATGAAGCGGGTGTAGAATAGATAATTGCTTTAACCACTGCAATTAAGGACAATCTTTTAGTCAAAGCTTGTTTACCAAACAGGCAAAGTGGGCAACCGCCTTGGGGCCCCAGACCCTTATGGGCCGCAGATGTTCCGGGTTAACTACACGGATGTCAATTGGTTTTGGTGGTTTGCAAACTTGTAAGTTATTGGCACCAGTAAAAGTGAAAAAACAATATGGATCTTTAAACATGACGTGACATAATATATGTTTTGTAGAAAAGTCACATTTATATCTATGCTCAGTTATATACACTCAGGTTTGAACCTTCTTGACATTTAGCTTATGGGGACTTCCATTAGCTTTTGTTATCAAACTTTACTTTTATATATCTGTGTTATGTGATAACTTTATGACTCTACTACTTGTATTTAGATGTTTATGTGGTTACCGCCTGTGGCCACAAGGGTTGCTGCTCAGCAAATTCTACATTGGCTTTAACTTGTTAACTTGTTACTTGATTTGATCAAATGTATGTATTAATAAATGGGCAATTTACAGTATTTAGCCAACCTGATAAAAGAGCAACACTATAAATGAATACAAAATATCCAAGGGCTTTAAAATCATTGTGAATACATTAATAATCTCTCTGATGCCGTCTCTGTTGTAGGACTATTCAATAGTATTGCTTTATGTAATACATTTCATATAATTCAATCAGAGAATACATACAATACTAACTATGCATAATACAAAACATATGTTCATAAGTTATGGATCATTTGTCAGTGAGATTCCTAATTCTTTTTGGCATCTGCGTGCCCATGCATAAGCGTCTCCTAAACTGACAGCAAAGCATCATGGGAAAGTTGTAGGGGCAATGTCTGAATTGTTCTAGGCAGGGAAATGTCAGATAGCCCCCCAGGCACCCACACACAACATGACACGATTACCCAAAGGGACCATCATTCTCTCCCTAAATCTGTTCTTCCCCACCCATCCCCCACTCTGTCCCTCTCTTTTTCTGTCGTTCCATCCAGATCACGGCCGACTTTACGGCGTTTAGGTTTGCTGACACCTCAGTAATGGCAGCAGTAAGATAAGTGTGCATGTAAGAGAAATGAGACGGCAGGAAGAGAGTGAGAGGGTGATCACCAGTAATGGAGAGCAGTGTGACAGAGGAGAGGTAAGTGAGGTGGTGTAAAAGATGAAAAGAAAGAGAAAGACACATGGAGAAAGGGAAGATTATTTAGCCTCATGTGAAGCCACAGACACACACATCTCTTTTTGGCCTGTGGGCCTGGTGGGCTTTATTATATTAACCAACACAACACCAGTCTGTGCCTTTATCTTTTGTCCTCTCTGTTTAGTTTTGCTCAGAAGTAAACCTTTCCCTTTATGAGCCTCTTCTGGAAAATAAATGCAATGGTTTGACGTCATGAGCAAATGTGCATTTGCATTTACCCTACAGCACTTTTGATGACGAGCTTGCCCTGAAATTCAAAGGAATTTTAAATGTAGTGAATCATCCCTACATGAAAGCAGTGGACAGAGATGTGTAGCAGCCATCTTCTGTAAACTGTCCATCCATCCTGTACTTATCCCTATTGCTATTAAGAGTGATAACACCAGGCTGAAAAGCAGAGCTTCACTGCCCTCTGTGGCTGTAAGCCTGTTTCACTTGGGTGTGGTCAGTTTGTTACACCTTTACATTATTGCTGCAGGGTGAGAAGAACCACTGGAGGTAGGTAAGCTAAAGCAAGATTTGCAGGGGTAGCAACATAAGGTTTGGTATTTTTTCCACAGGCAACCCTTTAGTTTAGGAGTGGACAACTGTAATGTTAATCATTCATTTTTATTTTTACATTACTTGTAAATGATCAAAAACATGTGAGTAGACAACTTGTTCCAGCCTTGCTCCGGGATGTAAAAATAATTTCAACAAGTCTAACAAAAATGTTTAAAACATTACCCATTCTAGCAAACAAAAAACGCTCCCTAATACCAACCGAGGACAGGATCCTACTGGCTGTTTCCATAACTTAAACCATTATCTTTCTTATAATCTTTCAATAAACACAACATTTGATTTATATTGATTAAGAGTAGACCAACTGATAGCCCGGCCTCTACAAGGAGAGGTAAAGAACGTGTCAGTGAAATAATTATAGGCGTTTTACAACACAGATATTTTGACTTGTAATAGTATAGGAAAACAAAAGGTGTTAAAAAAAATATGAACGCCTCTTTCTTTCTCAGTAGACTCTGACAGTGGGTAAGGGTCTTTATAATAAATAATTATGTCCGTAGACCCGATTATAACCCTTAATTATTTCATTCTCACTGTCAAAAATATTTTTCCCGTAACTACTAATGCACTGTTCTGTCAAGCTCCCTGTTTGTAACCTTTTGCAGTTTGATTATTAAATGTGTGTAAAAGTTAGGGACAGTCTAAAGAGCACACACACTTCACTAACCTTTCAAACCAACCCTGAATGTGTCCCTCTTTTGTTTGAAACCCATAATTGACAGTTTGATTAGGTCTTCTGAAGCCTGAGGCAGTGGCTTAAAGGAAAGGGCCTAATGCATTAATGCCTTGTTTACGCCTCCACATGTGCTTGCTGCACCCTAAATCCACTTTGAATCAAATAGCCAACAAGCCAGGTGAGAGCTATAGTGTGATAAATACTTTTTGTCAGGAAATATATAAGAAAATGTTTGATCATGCTCACTAAAGTAACACAAAAAGACAGAGATAGAGTGAGCAATACAGTTTAGTTTTTCTGAGCAGATTGTCGTTGATAATGTCCATGGTTGAATTTGGATCAATTAGGGTCTGGCAGATGTGAAGAATCATGGTTTACCCCAGGGCTTAAAGGATACAATCCAATTTCCCTCAACAAATGTAATACTATTAGCGTGGATAAAAACAGACAAGTCACAAGGGAGGAGTCTCTTAAAAACCAAGGACGGGGACATGGGAAAGAGAGAGACAGAACAGTGGCTCAGAGGGAAGAGACAGTTCCCGCAAAGGACTTGGAATCAGAGAAACCTAAAGACTGGAAAGTTTAGGAAAACTCAACATTAAGTTTGAGTGACTGAGATGAAAGAAAACATGGGAAGAAGAGGGTAAACAACCTCACCTGACTACTGCGACGGACACAGTCTAGTTAGTCCAGAACGAAGGGCAGGGCTTACAGGGACAGAAAGAGGTGTAGAGGTGGAGCTCTCACAGAAATCCACCATTGAGAGAACTTTCTTGATTGAACTCCACTTCGGGAAGATTGAGGAAGACAAAACAAGAGGTGAAAAAAGACGACTACTTGCTGCCACAATAGAACCTTTCGGCTATGAGGATCTGCAAAAAGAACATTCGGCTTCAAGACTTCACCATCATGTACTTCACCGCCATCGCTGCTCTCATGGTCATCTTGGTGGCTTCATACCAGGGCCCCACCAATGCTGTTGAAGTGTCAGACCTTAAAATAAACCCCTCCGGCCCTCTACCACCGCTCCCCATGCCCTTCCGTATGAGCCTTGACCCCCGCGGGGATGTCCTGCTCTCCTGGAACATCAGCTACGCCAACCAGGAGGTTTACATTCAGCTGACGGTTGCAGACATCAAACACGGCGTGGTCTTTGGGATGTCGGACCGCGGGGAGCTGACCAACGCTGACCTGGTGGTGTTGTGGGACTCTGGAACTAACAGCTACTTTGGGGTAAACCGGAATGTGTATTATCTATATAATCTGTCCAACAAATTTCAAATAATTTAGGGAATTATAATAATAAAAATAATAATAATAATGAAGCTTTATTTACATAGCACTTTTCATACAACACATGCAGCTCAAAGTGCTTTACAACATGACATAACAGTTAAAGTTAACTTTGTAAAGTTAAAAACAAACAACAAGAATTCCCCCTGATTATTTGTTAAGAACTTTAAAAGGTACATGCAGCAAAATATAACATGTTATCAGGTTAATAGATACAAGGAGGTGAAATGTATGATAATACAAATAAAATAAAATAAATAATGGTTTCTCTCTGACAGATAAGACACAAGACAACTGAATCGATGCAACAATATAAAATATAAAACCCCATAACACAAAGTGAACATATAGGTACAACAGAAATACAAATAGAGCTATACAATAAATCAAATAAATAATATATATATATTTAAAATATAAAGGTAGGTAAAAAATATAAAGGTAGGTAAATAATAAAGACTAAAAGAACATTTAATGTGGGGGGTTGCTAAAATGATGTGTCTTTAGCTGTCGTTATAGCTACAACACATTAGAATGACACAAGGCTCGTCTCCTAAAAGGTGTGGAAATCCAGCAGGTTTCTAATAGGAGGTGTTGAATCAGATATTTGTACAGTCTTTCTCAGTCTCCCTTTCCATTTTCCTCTCTGTGTCAAATTCATCAATGCACATGGATTACATGAAGTCCTTGAGGAAAGGAGGTTTCCCTCATCTGTCTGCGGTCCCCGGGGCGTGAGATTGGTGTTTTTTGCACGAGGAGCCGGCGGACTGCTTGCTTCATGATCACAGAGTCACAAAGGATGCTATCGGCCCTAGCTAATTGGAAATCACTCAAACGTCACTAATAGCTGAAGCTCACTGGGGAACCATTAGCAGGTATTAGCATATCAAAATTGAATCCTGTGCTGATTAAGATGTGTAAAATGTCTCATTTTTATATTTGCCAAACACAAGCCTCCTTAACAAATGAAATTCCCTGATAAATTAATCAATTTAGAACTTATGTTGCTGTAAAATTCCAATTCATCTTTTTTAAAATTACATTTTGTCCACAAGGGTTATGTGGAAATATGAATAAAAGTTAGCAGGGTGAATACAAATTGCAGATACATTTTTGAGCAGCAGTTCTGATTGTTCCTTGGAAAAAAACTTTTCTGACTAATTTATCATTTGTATTATATTATTAACATACTGTAGGTAGTAGGACTAACATCTGGTCGGTTCAACCTTTGAGGATCCTGTGTGGACAAAACTACCTGTTTGTTAAAGTATTTGCCAAATGGGGATCTGTCAGCAAACAAAGACTTCAGTTGTTTGCTATGTAGGGTTTGTGATTTCACCATGAATAGCAGGTTAGTTATCAGGTCATACATGAGATAAAGTGCAGGGACAGCTTCTGAAGTACACCTTTTCCCTCTTAAATGAAGGCTAAAGTATAAAATGTCTCTTACATCTCATTCTCTTTTTGTCCATATGTCTTGCTGAGCAAGCCCTCACAACTAAAAGCAATGTGTGCAGAGCTAAATAGTTCCTTTCGTCAATGCCGAGAAATAAGGACATTTTAAACTTTTATAAAAAATTGTTCCTCGATCGAAGTAATCAGCAGAAAGGGACTTGAATCTAGAACTAATCTCATTTTATATAAATGTAATATGAACTGAGGAATGTTAATGTAAAGTTTTGATGGTTTTAAAAATGAAAAAGGAGTGAAAGGTCACAGATTTCTTCTTCTACTTTCTTAGACCAACACCATTCTTTTGAATAATAAACCATAACACCCAAAACCAACATTACCACTATCTATGCTGTTTTTTTTTGTTTTTTTTTACAGAAAATGGGCAGTTGACTCCTTTTTATTGATTTTTCTGTGCAGACATACACCATATTGTGATTCTCTGCTGAGATTAGATCTGAGGCGAGCAGGACTCTATACACTGCTCTCAGTTCAACTTCAGAAGGGATGGCTGAGACTTTTGTCTCACAAATCCATAAGCAGTCTTTTATGGCAACACGTTCCACATTGCTAATACTACAATATAGATCAACTGTAATTATACCATTACCTTAATAAACTAACTTTGATATTGGCAAAACAATTGAATCATATTGTAAGGATTTTAAAGGCCAAAGTGACCAAAAATGGTTACACAAAGTGGAACCAACTGCCATTAACTTAAACATAACAAAAGATAACCTTTATACACAAAGTTAACAATTCCAAGTCTTAGAAATTCTCTACACAGACTTGCAACTCACATACTGTATACTGCCCACTTCTTTCTTTTTAGAATCATGTATAAAAATATGTTGCCGTTTGTTTTGAGTGGTTATATAAGATGTTCAGAGAGGGAGACAGAAATACCGAGATCTTAGGTGTTATTCTGGACAGATATGAATGTGAGAAACATAGCAGGAGCGGATAGACGGAGCTGTTGAAAAACCTCCTGGCAGAGAACAGGAATATTGAACACCAGGTGGGGAAGGTACACTGATTTCTTTGAGAAAATCGTGTAGGTTTGTGTCAATCTGAAAATTAACAAAGAACAGCCACTTTATTATTTCTCTGCTTGATTTGACAACATGTCTTAAGGTAATGGATGAATAATGAGTTTCTTATTGCGAAACCTGATCCCCTCCTTTTGAAATGAGCTGTTCAACTGTTGAAACTCTCAGGTAAAGAAGGGTTGTCAAAAGTCTAATAGAATTTAAATCTGGACTAAATGTGATTGGCTCATAACAATGTGCTTTTAAATAATTTGAGCAGGTTAGATTTTTTTTAAAGTCAACATGTGTCCCTCAGGATGCGTGGAGTGACAGTGAGGGCCACGTTTCATTGGATAGCCAACAAGACTACGAGTTGTTGGATGCCAAACACAAACCTGACGGATTCCACCTGCTCTTCAAAAGACCGTTCAGCACCTGTGATCCCAGAGACTACCTCATAGAGGTGTGTGAAGACTTTCGACTGTGTGTGTGTGTGTGTGTGTGTGTGTGTGTGTGTGTGTGTGTGTGTGTGTGTGTGTGTGTTTGTGTGTGTGTGTGTTTATTCAAATGTAAGGGTAATCCTATGTAATCCTGTACAAACAAAAGCATAAAGCTCTTGTTTTCTTAACCTTACTGACTTCCTTACAGAGGTGTATAAAGTACTTAGATCTTGGTTATACATTGTAGAAATCCTCTTTTTTAAGAAAAAGCCCTGCATTTCAAAATGTACTTGAGTAAAAGTACACAAGTATTAGCATCAAAATATACTAAAAGTACTCTTTCTGCACAAGATTCCTTTTTCAGAAACATTTACATTATATTATTGATGTGTTAATGTGTTGGAAGCTTGTGATGGAAGAGCTTTTTCAGGTAAATAACTTTAAGTGCTTAAAATTGTACTTGAGTACAGTAGAATACATGCTCCAATGCAGTGCTCTGCTGTCCATAGTCTCCCATTGTCACCTTTTGAAACCTGTAGGAAACCTTGAGCTGGATAAATATTTGACTGATTTACAAGATGATCCTCTCCTCTACATTTATGTCACTTGTCGATTCTCCAAGAGGTCATGTAAAGAGCGAGCACACTTATTGATTTAGTCAGTCAGTCCTGAACTGAGGGAACCTGACAGTTAGCAGGTGGCGAGGAAGAGAGAGTACTGAAGGCGGTAAAGAGGGCATTTGAGCACAGAACATTTACCCTGTATGTGAAAGTTTATTAATGTGTTTGTGTGCATTTCATTGCTGTTTCACTTCAAATTTAATATACTGATTATGGTTTCCATGGTGCCGCATAAAACCTCCAAGTTGCAGACACAAAACTAATGGTCATTACCATGACAACAAAATGAAAGAAGTTCTCTTTTTGCCTTCATAGGAAAATTCAACCAATGAATAACCACACAAGATTATTCATTTACTGATGTTGGTTTTCTGCTTAGTATCAACTAAACATAGTCTGTTTTTTGGGTGGGATTTGTCAGGAGGGAACCGTGCACGTCATCTATGGATTTTTGGAAGAACCACTTGCCTCTCTGGAGCAGCTGAACCTGTCCCGGATCCACACGGGGATGCAGACTGTGCTGATGCTGCGCCCCGACACGCTGCCACCCATCCTGCCTCCAGATGTACGGACGCTGGATGTCTTGTCGCCAAACGTCATCATCCCACATCAGGAGACCACCTACTGGTGCTACATACAGAAGCTGCCTGAAAATATGCCCAAAAATCACATTGTTATGGTATGAATGCCTTTGAATTACAAGATATGGAAGCTTTCACACATTATGTTGCATACAATTATTTCAGAGTTTTCATTTTTGATGTACCTGTCCAAGGTAAAAGCTTTTAGAAGTAGAAACACATAAAACAACATGACTTGTTTTCTTTTTTCCACTTGTCTCTCTGTTGCTGTCAGTATGAGTCAGTGATAACTCCAGGTAACGAGGCCATCGTGCACCACATGGAAGTGTTCGAATGTTCTGCAGATAAAGGCGACGTTCCAGAGTACAGCGGCTCCTGCGATGACAAGATGAAGCCGAACAAGCTCGATTTCTGCCGCCATGTGCTCGCTGCATGGGCTATGGGTGCTGAGGTATGATGGGAAACAGACACCCACACACATCTTCTTACATCAGTCCTCATTGGCACCTTCCACTGACTACATTTACTCCTTATACTCTTAAAACAACAGTGCTACAAACATATTCACAACACTTACAAGTCAAAGTCAAATAATGTTTTAGATAAAGCAGAAACACATATACATTGACACATTTTACACATAATAGTGTGTCTAATTGAAAAAAGTTGGAATAAATCTTGATTTTGGTCGTGTCCTCATTCCTATTATGAGAGATAAACAAATACTCCTACGCAAGTAATATCCAAGCCTACCACTTTGAGCAAAAAACCTTGTAAAGAGGATCCCACACACAGCACACGTCTATTAAGAGCTGGGAAACAGTCTGTATGTGGGAAGCACGCTCACATGATACAAATAATCACAAACTTGTCGACACTTGACACAAAGTCAAAGAATGAAAACCACATGAATGTTTACAGTTGTAGCCTAAAAACAAGTGCTTATCATGGGCTGATATTCTTGAATAACTGAACACTACTGAGGAAACTAAGATTGTGTGCAAGATAGTTTTTCTGGTAATGACAGGGACAATTGCATTCTATAATTGTAAAACCAATGCTAACCTTAGTCTATAAAGTTTCTGTGAGCGCTTTTTAGGTCAGTGTGAAGTGACAGCTTATTTTTCTGTCCCCAAGGGGGCAAAATTACGAGTATATCCAACATCATGGCTACAGCCCCGACAGTCACCTAGCCTATGAGTCAGCCTGCTAAAATGTAGTAAAAAATCACAGTTGTTTTTTTCCTTGAATTTTTATTCTATAAGAAACACACACATTGCAGTTCTTTTTTTTAGGGAAAACTGTTGATTGAAATAGTAGGGAGAGAAAATGGCGCCTGTGTCTTCAGGCGGCTAGTTGGTCCTCTATCAGACATTAATTCAGTCCACTTGTGTACCACAGCTAACAACCAGCCGGCTGACCAAGCAGGCAGGCAGCCGGCTGGTCACATAAAGCAAAGAGGACAGGGAACGGCGAGCCTGTCACCATATTTCTTTGCTCCGCTCCCCACTGTATCACAGCCAGCCTGGCCCCTCTCTGATTGGATTATCTGCCAGCCAAACAAAAACAAGCAGGATGCCTTCTGTGGGCTTTGAGCTGTGAAGACAAGATTAGGTGAGAAATATTCAGGCCTCTTTCATCACCTCCTAATAGTGTTGTCTCATTCTCCCCGGGACTGCATCGGAAGGAAAACGTGGCCCTGCGAAAACAATGCAAGAGAGAAAGCAGGAAAATAGAGGGAGGGAAGTTTGAAAAGGGAGAGAAACAGTAAGGAACTACACTGCCAGAATGTGAAGTGAAAATAAATGGCAGAGAAAAAGTGGTGTGTTTGTAGTGGAGAAAGCAAGTCTCCAAGGATTTTACTGTTACAACTTTAACAAGATTAAATAAAACAATTCTCTCTTCCGTTACAAACTGTGTGTATCAGCAGAGTCTTCAAGTGGTCTGAAAAATTAAAAGACCGATGATGAATGAAGATTAAATCAAGTTTCCTCGATAAAAGCGAGGAGGTTTGACGCCCATGGGGCCAGAAGTGAGTGAAAATTAGTTTTTTGCCAATGCTAAGCAAAATATCTCAGAATCCAACGAGCATAAAAGAAAGAAAGAAATACATCACACGTTCAACCAGTGCCTCAAAGTGTGCATCCATATGAGAAGACAACCTTTCGATGTGTAGAAATAATCAATAAGCATTGTTTTAGCCAGCTCATACATTTCCAAAAGGCCTTGAAGACATTTGAAAGTCCTTGTCAAGGAATACATTTGATGCAAAGAAAATATTTGATTATGTAAGTTTGTGCCAAGGCATGTTTTAGTGGCAACTTTCCAACATTGGAATGAACCATTACATTAGATTACTTACAAAGTGACTTACAATAAGTGCAAAAACATTTATATACAAACTCAAACAGCAAGAAATATGAAAGAACATTTGCTAGGACAAGTGTTGGTGCATTGGTCTCAATTGTCCAAGACCAGGGACACAATTAGTTGAGTGTCATCTGCGTAACTGTGAAGTGAACTGTGGAGTGAATGATGATGACCTGAAAGATAAGGGGGCCCAGGTGTGAGCCCTGAGGGACCCCAGAAGAAAAGGAAGACTATCAGTACCACATTAGTAGAGCTAGAGAGACAATCTATTATCTCTGCAGAGTGGGCAAGAAAAATCAATAAGATTAATATAGTAGTGATTACCAAGATGGAATCACATTTTGAAGGAGAACATTGGGCGAGTAATTAATATGCAAATAATTGAGGCGGATGGATAATCCTGTAATTACATTTTCAGAATGGAAGTAAGTCTGGAAGTTTGAGATACAACCGTCAAATAACCAGTTTTGTGTTTCGACCTTTTCTTGGCACATGGTTGAAAAGTAGTTTTACATCTGGATGATTTCATTTTGTCATCCTCTGACATTGTCAGTCTTAAACAGAATGAGCAAGGATGGAAACATTAATGAATTTTAGCTCCTTCCTCAGAAAATACAACATTTAAATCTGTTTTTCAGTTGGGGAAATTAGCAGATTATAGTTTTTTCACAGTCAAAAATTGTGTGTGTGTGTGTTTTGCAGGCTTTTTACTATCCTCCTGATGCAGGGATGCCTCTGGGTGGACCAAGTTCCTCAAGGTTCCTTCGTCTGGAGGTCCATTACCACAACCCTCTCATTATATCTGGTATATAAAGTACACACTTAGACTCACACATTTTACCACATTCTGCAACACTGCACTTACTCTTATTCTTCTATGCACACTTCCTTGTAATTGTTCCGAACATACCCTTAACCTACTAGTAAACTGACTTTGATACATATTTAAATATTGCATGATTTTGTTTCTCGCAGGCCGTCGTGACTCTTCAGGGATACGCTTGCATTACACCCCGAGTCTGAGGCGGTACGATGCAGGGATCATGGAGCTGGGTCTTGTTTATACTCCCATCATGGCTGTCCCACCTAAACAAAACAACTTCTACCTCAGTGGATATTGCACCTCCGAGTGTACCCAGACTGTATGTATACATTTCCCCCATATTCACTGCATTATTTAACGTTCAAATAAGAATTATGGATAAATATTTCATCTAGGATGCCACATATTTTTGTTCAAGTTTTGGTCCCTTAAGCACAGAAATCTCAGTTGGAACTTGACCTTGAAAGTTTCTCCGTCTGTCTGTTTGTATATCTAGGCTTTGCCTTCAGGAGGAATCTATATATTTGCATCCCAGCTGCACACCCACCTGGCAGGGCGGGGGGTAAGGACTGTTTTGGTGAGGGCAGGCAAAGAGCTGGAGGTGGTCCAGGAGGACAAGCACTTCAGTACACACTACCAGGTGAGACACAGCGGGGCTCAGTTTACCCAGAGGAAATCTGTGCACAGAACTTTCTTTGTGCGGTGTATCTTATACTTCATTAGATTTGAAAGAAGGTAGTAGCACTTCATATCTCACTGAGCCACATGCCACAGATTATCCTCTGCTTCTACTGCACCTTTTAAAATAATAAGCTGCCACCTCATTACAATAAAGGCTCAAAAAGGGTCTTTGATTTTGCATGTTTTATAACTAGCTGAAAATGATAAGCTAATGCTTGATGGTCTTTTGTGTACTTGCTGCAAACGAGGAGTTTCAAATGATTTATTAAAACATTTCTTTAAAATACTGCTAACTAATGGAATTACTTATCATAGAAAGTGTTTTAGTATTTAATCAAACAGGTGTTAATAGGTGGCAGATAACTGATTACTTTTTAATGAAAGCAGTGTTTCTACAGAAAGTTATAATCTATTTCTTATCAGTCACAATTGTTCTGACCTGGATTTAGCCTCATTAGGTATAGCAGTAAATAATTCCATTCAAAGCAGAATAAAATAACTTCCTGATTGTCAAAACAACATCAAAACTGACAAACAACAACATCAACATTGTTGGGAGAGAGCAGACGACATCTGTTGTGTTTTTTTTTTTTTTAAATATCCTGGGGCAGGTACACACACACACTGAGGGCAGAGAAGGACATCTGCTAGACTGCCAGATAAAATCTCCAGCTGCTGTTGATGTCTGACTAATCTGTGTACTGTACCTGTGTGGAAGTGTTGTTTCAAACCCTGCATCATCATTATAGACATATAAACAAGCCGCTTTCTGAAAATCTTATAGAAACACATACAACACAGCTAATAACTATGAAAGCTGCCTCCAAGAAAATCCTCAAAATCAATACATTATCTTTCCATATTTTAAATAAATTACGATTATGTCCAAACTCAAGATGATGGAGAGGGAAATGTGGTGTAAAAAGATATGTACACAATTAAATGTTTGGTGGATTTTCCCTTTAATTACTTAATTTTCTTTTGTTCTTCTCGCCTTTAGACAATCCGAGTTCTGAGGAAAATGACAAATGTTTTACCTGTAAGTATACATGTTGATCACTACGCTTGCAATTTAATAAAGCATTGCCTATTTTAGTTTTTCTCTGTGCAGAATTTGTTTTCAGAGAAGATTAGATTATTTAATGTTTCACAGTAAATGGTGAATGAAGGCTAAACGGTCAAGCCCCAGGTGTATTTTTCCTGAAGTTCTGAATTAGAGTACCACGCTTGAACCGCAAGCCTATTTTTCAGGCCTCAGGCTCGAAAATGACATTCCCAGAACAATTAACTATAACTTCACTTCTAAAAGGGGTAAATTAATAATATTGTTTCTCAAAGCAATGATAAACCTTTGAGTTGGATGTAGAAAAGTCAGAATCAATATAGAATTTTTTTATTTTAAAGTAAATTCAGATTGAACATAGTAACAAAAGTGTAAATTATAGTCTGTCCAAACAAAAAAACATTACTTATAGTGAAAACCATCCTTGAATGATGGGGTAGTAGACTAAAAGCTATAGGAATCCAAACTATAACATATAATAAGTACCCTGTATCAAGATTGATGCAAAACAAGTGACACTTGACCTTTTTAGAGAGATTTTGAAAAAAACAAACACTTCTGGGGTCATTTGGGTGCATTTTCCATATCTATGGCCCCCCTTGATCGATTTTGAGGATTGACATCTCTTTTGAACCGTTAGAGCCAATAGAATCGAGGGGAAGTTCCTAGAATCCATCTAAACATTACCCATTGGTGAATGAGTGATGCGTAGCCAGAATGCCCAAAACCGGAAGCTGTCATACACTCTCGTAGCAGCTAAATATGAAATCTCCGTTATTGACCTAAATATGAAGATGGATTATCAGTACCATTTCAAAGTGACACAGAACCATTGGATTAACCTATGGATTAACCTTCAGCAGCGTTTTTATCGTTTTAATGCCATTGAACACAACTTTTGATCCGAACAACAGCATAGGTAAGAATTTCTCCCGTGTTTGCTCCGTAATGCTACGTGGTGTGATGTCTGTTTTTGTTTCCCCTGTCGCTAGTTCAGATCACTCACTGATGATAATTATATGTCTGGAATCTGTGAAATCTCAGTTTGCTAATCGATATCTTGTTTGTGCAGATTTGATGAGTAATAAGGGTATTTTACATTTAGTTCTGTGCTAATTGCGTTAGCATTTTTTGTCTCAAGGCTAATTCAGAGCCTTTGTTATTACCCTTTTGTTTCGTTTAGCTAAACATGGTTAGTATTGTCTGAGCTGAGTTTCTTCCCGTTAAGCGAGTATGACACATTCATAGTTGATTAAATGTTAAGAAGCCCTCAGACGCTGTTTCTTGCAAGATGTTGCGTTTTGCCCCCACCCGCTGGGCCATGGGGTTTAACAGGTTAAATGGAGTGAAAATACTGTATGGACAGGCTGTAATAATGTGTGATGTGATAGGAAGTTCTCTGGAGACAAAAACACAGCAGCTGAGCTCCACATAGCACAACAAAAAACAAATACTGGCCACTGGATCTGACATTTTTGTCAATAACCTTAAACTGTCCAATTGCGCTTTGTTAAAAATGAAATATGGTGAACATGGCGTTGTGTTTCTGCTTAATCCTGCAGGGTGATGTCCTCATAACTAAGTGTACTTATAACACAGAAGATAGGAGCAAGCCTACATTGGTGAGCGGCACACTATTTTTATATTGCTTAAATTCACCTTGGGCGACAGCATAAGGAATAATCTTGAGTATTGCCTTCTCTAATCTCTCTTTCCCCAACACATTTCCTTTATTCTCTTAATCCTTCCATATCTCCCCCCTTAATACCTACATCTACTCTTTATACTGCACATTCCTCCATCTTCATCTAAATCTCTTTGTATCCTCAGGGAGGTTTTGGCATCATGGATGAAATGTGTGTTAACTACGTTCACTACTACCCTCGAACTAAGCTGGAGCTCTGCAAAAGCCACGTTGACTCAGGATACCTGCAGAAATACTTTAACTTCATTAACAGGTAACACTAGCACAAACTCATCTATCTCTCTCGGAAATCACTTGCGTGCGCACCTCGTCCTTCATTAATTTTACATCTTCCCCTTCATCTCTTGTATGACTAAGCAATTCTTGGCATCAACAGTCACTCTTGTCCTTCGCTCCCGGGAACCAGAGTTGTGATTACTCCTTTTAATCGTAAACAAAACTGATGTTTTGTCCTTTAAAGTGAAACTGTGTTTTTTCAATCTCTTCCTCCTTTCTCAATCTCCCTGCCTTCCTCTTTATCAACTTTCCTTCAACCTCTCTCTTCCCTCCATCCTGCCCTCACTCTAGGTTCCACGGAGATGACCATTGCGTGTGTGATGTGGACGTGACGGAGCAGTATTCTAAACTACAGTGGGACGCATTCAGTGGAGAAGTGCTGGACTCCCTTTATAACACAGCCCCCATCTCCATGCACTGCAACCAGTCGAGTGCACGCCTCTTTCCTGTAAGTCCCAGACAACACACTAACACACACACTGCAATCGACTGCCAAGCCGCCAATTATCCAGATCAGAAGGCAGGCATCAGTCGGACAGGATAGTCAGATCGGCTGAACGGACCGCTTGTTAACCTATAACAAAAACACAGACACACACACAGTATGTTTGGATCAGAGTGAATAAATAAATCCGAGATCAAACATGGTTAGAGGCCTTGATCAAGGTTTTATGTAAGAGCAAAAAACGTCCTCCTTGATTTCTATCATCAGGTCCAGTGTCTGGGAGAAAAAATATCAAAAACCTCATTTGAAACATTAGGCTCATGTTCTTGAAAGATAGCATATGGCTTGATGTTTTTACAAAGCTGCAAGAATATTTATTATGGTGTATTTAATTACGACAAAACTGGCATGTGTTTCATTATCAATGCCACCACTGGAAGGCAATTGAGAGACTGTTAACAATATATTTTTGGTGAGGCCGTCAAGCGTGAAATATTCTAAAAGTAATTTAGCAGCCAAGGTTACAGTCGACTCTCAGTGTTAACGTCATTGTGGTGTCGATTCTTAATATAACGCAGGGGAAAGCTTAGAAATGAATGATGAACACCCACTGTTTGGAGTTTGTTCAAAAGAAGAGTTTAATTAAACTTGTGAAGTTCAACAGAGACAACTGAAAGCTGAAATGCACAATCGAAAGTCACGGCCTGAAACCTGTTCTACACAAGTGACTGGCATTTCAGAATGCTCTAAATCACCGTCAGTCAGAAAAGTTAAGACGGCAAAGAAGTCTCAATAACACCTAAAGATCAGAGCATCTAGGTGACAAAATCTGCTAAAATTAGGATAAGTTGGTAAAAGATCAATAGTGCTGGGTGTACCCACCTCTCTCAAGCCCTAATACAAGGGGCGTTGTGTTGTAAATGCACCAAACTTCTCTAAATTATTCAGTATGAGCCAACCCCTGCGCAACAGGTGATCTAAATAACAATAAAATCAACCTGGAGTACAGCTATTAATCACATACATTAAATTAAAAACAAGCACTAAAGAGTGACATAAATCATTGTCTAACAAAGCAATAATTTAGATTTCTTAATAAATGCTGAAAACTAAATGTAGCTGTAGGCAAAGATAAGCACTGCAAAAGGAAGGAATTGACAAAACACAGAACTGAAATAAAAAACTACACACACAAACACTGTTTATGGGGGGAACTGGACTTGACTCTGTAATAAGTTGAACAACTATGTGCCGTAAAAGAAAGTTCACTAGAAACCACAAATACTTTTTTTGGGCAGGTTTGATGAACTGTACAGTAAAAACTGTCACATAATAAAACCTGCAAAATATCAAGGACAAAACACTTTCTTCCCCCCCCCCCCCCCAAACAACGATCAAATGTGACCAACATCATATATCTGTTTCTCCAGGGGGAGTGGGACAAGAAGCCTGTACCAGTGGTCACCTCCATCCTGGATAAGCCTCGCTACCCCTGTGAGGGAGGGGCGCCCCCCACCAGCAAACCCCCCACACCCCAAGTCTGAGCGAGGGGGTCACCACGGCCTGCTTCAGCCCACAAGAGGGCTGCTAACCTGGAGAAAGTTAAAGAAGCTCCTTTGAGCAGAATTGATCGTTTTGGATGAATTATGTTCTCTACTCGCTGTTATTGTATAATATCTATAATATATGTTATGAGTATTCCCAATGATGATTCCTATGTAATGTTTTAGCACTTGACATGGAAATGGAAATGGTCATGTAACACAAAAATGTGACTCATTAATTAGTGCTTGGGACAAAAGTGTAACATTATTCAAAAGTAAATAACTTGTTCTTTTAACCACTTCTTCAGTTCAGCATTGTATTTCTCCCACTCTTTTGTGTCCTGTGTGTATTTGCTTTGTTTTTGTGTGTTGAATAATAAATGTCACAAAAATGTTGGCAGATAAAAAGGGATTTATTAATACACAAATTGCTTTGGACAGATTAAATAAGTGGTTTAACAATCATTTCACGTTTACTGGTCATTAATGTTAATTTAACTGGTTAACAATTCACTTAAGACATGTTGCATACAGTATAAGAATCACCTGCTTTCTATCATCAGTACTTTTGTAGTATTCACATCATGGAGAGAGACATTCTATAAACTGAATTAGGAACAAATACCTGTTGACATATTGTGTAGAGGACCAGTAGTGATAGTTTCTGTCAGTCTGTTTAACATTTCCCAAATAAATCTTGTTATTAACCTAAGCCGCTGCACAGAACAACCATTTCAATGATTAATGGCCTTCTGGGCGAAATCAATGAATCATTCCACATTAGTAAACATTTTGTGCTGAACGTGCAGCAACACACATTGGAGAGGCGAGTAGTAGCCATACTGTACACACAGAGGACTTCCTGCTTTCACACAATTATTAATGTGCTGTTCACACTATGTGTTTCTTGTTTGGCCTGAACTGTTAGTGAAAGGGGAAACAAGCACAGGTGTTGAATGTAAAATCTTTTTGTTGTTAGACTTAAGACATAACTAGCAGAATTAGTATCTTGAATTACTGCACATACTTGCATTTAAGACATGATTATGCCATCAAAGAGATTGACTGGTGATTTCTCTTTTTCTGTCAGTTTTACTTTGAAGACTTTTCCTTACAACAACCATGAAATGGCGACAAATAAAATAATAGCTGATTAGTTAGCAGTGTATATCTATACAGTACACACAGTGTATACATGTGGCATACACTAAATGACTGAGTGAGATGACAGATGAAGCTAGTTGTATTAGCAAAATGTACATTTTAATTACAAGAAATCTACAAAACAGTCCTGTCAAACTCACTAGTCCATTGTACCAAGATCACATTTTGAAATGTTAAAAGGCCAAGGCGATGGTAAATGTGCTGTCGCCTTATGCAGATGTACAAATGGTTGAGTTTGATTTAGCAGCAGAACAACAGCAAATAAGCGCCTGGATTGGAAGATAACTCTTTTTAAATGACAATGGCATTTGGTATGAAACAAACTTAAGAGAATTGAGTTTGCAATCAGCAGCGACGGCAGTATAGAGCAGAAGAGGACAGCAATGACGGAGAGGGGGGAGGGGGTGGCTCAGAAATCAAAGGCTCTATCTGTAAGAGCTGCTTTCTGATAACTTGTCTTTATCCAGTATTCTTTTCTACAGCAGTGTTTCCTCCCTGGCTGGATAAACTATGCCTCAGGGTTTTTTTTGTTGATAAACACTCTTGTCTGCCTAAGATTTAGATACCATACTACAGAGTGAAAATCAGTTTTAGTCACTGTTGTCAACAACAGCATCAGTCACTGTAATCTGACTCAAACTGCCAGAAGGGCTTGTGAATGGTTTGGAAACACTTTGATTCCCCAATATGGCCTCATAGGATAAATGAAATTCTTTATTTTAATATCTAATATATAGCATTTTAAAAAAGGGAAAAGCTTGACAGTTATACATGCCTAAATATTTAAAGTTATTTACTTTTTAGCACCAGTACACAAAGCTTGTGCTGCCAATAGAGAATTCACAGTATTAACTATGTAAATAGATTCCCTGAGTTATCTAGTGTTAAGGCTTAAAAACGTACTTCTGATAGTTTGAAAAGAGCAAATATTGTTCAGTTTAGTTTCTATTTTTAAAAACGACCTAATCACGTGAGGTTATTTTAGTAATTAAAAAGCGATCCAGAAAAAAGCTCAGGCTTATTCAAAGATAGCAGGATCACGCGAGGGACTTATCCAGGTGTACTGGAAAAACATCTTTGATTACTAGAGCAAAGACACTTTAGTTCACCTCAATAGTTTGTCTTCATAGTAATATTTCTCACATGAGAGCATTCACAAGTGTTACTCTTAAACCCAGAGCAGGCTTAAAATGTAAAGCTTAACAATCAACATTTGTACAAGAATAACTAAATTAGCACCTCTTTTGTATTTTGATTTACATTTTAGACCTAAAAAAGTTTATTTTATCCCCACCAGTTATTTCCTATCACATTTAATCTAAGCTATAATGCATAATATTTGTAAACTGCACTTCTCCAACCAGTGTGTTTTCTTCAGTTTTCACATGTGTGGTCCTTCTCAATCATAGATGCCCTTGACGCGTTTGTTCTGAGGGTCAAATGGAGATTTAAGATGGGCCTTGGCCTTGTACGTCACTCCCATCTTCTCCAGGGTAAACTCGCCGCTCTTTATGAAATCGGCACTCACCTGATAAAGAAAGGAAGAGAGAGATCAGAGCATGGAAATATGAGGTGGGGAGGGAATTTACATTTTATATAGATGAGGAGGATGACGGAGATTAAAACAGAGAGGAAATGAGACGACCAATTAATCCACGCTCTTTGCAAAAAACAAAATGGACTTCTCCCAGCTGACGGAGAACTCCAGAGCAGACAATTTCACAGCAGTCGTATCTGACAGAAGAGAACGGCGCTGGAGTTATAAAACGCTGAAAGCAATCCAGTCACTCATGAGTCAATGTCAGATCCTCGTAACCCACAGTAAGAGCACATTTTCACAGACTGACTCCCTTCTCCCTCCCTGCCGCTGCACACACACATAAAAGAGGCCTCTCTCTCTCTCATCACCATTTAATTTCAACTACTTCCATGTTCCAGGAATGGCGTTGATGCCCTTGTCTCACTTGGAATGGTGAAGTGTTACACAAACTTGCCAGATCCATTATTTACCTGAATTTGGCTGCATTTAGACCATGATTCTTAAAAGCAACCATGCAGCACTTTCAGCCTCACTGTATTCTATTAAGATGAATGCCCCCAGGTTTCTAAAGTGACTCCACAGTATATTTAAATCCAAAGCTCTAGCCAGGTGCTCCTATTACCACACAATGAAATAACAGTGTGCGGGTCCAAATTATTCAAAGCACCTGTTGCAGACATGTATATGAAAACTTGCAGGTCAGAGTCTTCTACTGTAATTTGCAAAGCCCAGTCCAAGTTGTTAAGGATAATGCAATTCCCACTGGCATTTTCAGAACAGTATCATAATGAATACATTAACACAGAAGGATTTACAAATATTATTTCTGCCACGTTTGAGCGCTCAAATAAAAAACGAAAACAATTAAAGGGTCCCTATTGTGCTAATCTTTAGGTTCATATTTCTATTTTGTGTCTCTACTGTGACGTGTTTTCATACTTTAATGTGTGCTGCAGCATCTCTTTTCACCCTCAGCTCTGATTGGTTAGCTGGCCGGCTCTGTTGGGATTTGTCAACCGCTTAGAGATGTCCCACAACTTAATCACGTACAGTTTGTTGGAGCTCTAGCCAATTGAAACGCACGTGTTACATAGTGATGTCATTGTATTTTGGAATTAAACAAAGGAGTCCAATCGAGGCGTTTCAGGCAGGGGGGGGGCAGACCATTGACATGCACAAAAAACCTATACAACACGCTAGAGGAAATGGAAACCTCCCAAAAGCATAATAGGGCCTCTTTAAAGACGTTAAACTGCTTTTGGGCTGTAACTTAAATGAATTAACTTCATACTCCATCTTGCTAGGCATTATTTGATGGCATTCTGCAAACAGGCATAGAAGTATAACTGCTTCGTTTTCAAGGAGTACATTCACTTGTCAAACCACTGATGCATGTACAGAACTCAGTCTGACAGCCAGTGAAATAGTTTGATACATTTTAATGGTGTACCCACTGCCTTAATACCACAAAGCAGTGAAACAGTGAATTAAAAAAAAAAAAAGAATACGGTAGGAAGCAAGGAAAGAGAGAAGAGAGCGATCAAGCGTACCGTGGAGAGCAGACATTTATATTGTTCTCTATACATGGGTCTGTTTAATGAAAGAAGACTCTTACAAAGTTACTTCTGTTGAAGTCAGTGATGTGATTGAAGGGGATGTGCTCTGTAATCCTGAGTGACAGGACACTAGATCGCTCAGACCTGTGTGTGTGTGTGTGTGTGTGTGTGTGTGTGTGTGTCTCCTTTTGTTTCTCTCTCTCTCTTGCGTGCTCTCTCTCTCTCTCTCTCTCTCTCTCTCTCTGTGTGTGTGTGTGTGTGTGTGTGTGTGAGTGTGAGTGTGAGTGTGAGTGTGTGTGAAGCATTCGAGTGAGTGCATCTCCAAACTGTAGTGCTCGTCAAAGCCAGGAGTCATTCCGCTTTGTTTTGTACTGCTGGTCACGACTCAAGGATGGATATTAACCAAATGAGCACACACAAGGGCACACATTCGATCACACAGATGTGCTCGCAACGCAGTGTGTGTCTAACGTTGTGCGTCCATGAGCACAGAATCGTAGATACGGATCTATATAAAGCCAAAAAAACTAAGGATTGTTCTGTTTAATGAACTAAAATAGGTGCTTTGCCTTGGAGCACACCACTTCCACCAATAACTTTGTGTTTCTCTCTTGCTGCTGTTATTTTGTATGCGTCTGTATTATTAACGAGAGAAACACACAAAAAAAACCTGTATGCTGGCCGATAACACTTATGATTCAGTCTCAGGCTATTATTGATAAAAGAATCAGTCCTCAATCTTAAAAAAAGGATTTCTAGAATTTGTTTCTTAATGCTTGACATAAATCAGTTCTGTTGTCAGGATTCCTATGCACACTTCTACTCAAAACCTAGAATTGTGTTCAAATGGGATTATCTCACAATACTGACATAATGTTTTTTGAAGAAAATTAAGCAAAAATACATTAAATAAGCCCAAAAAACAACGGCATAAAACACAAAAAAGGAAGTGATGATAGGTAAACAGTGTGTGCAATGTTTATGTATATGTTCATGTGTTGTGTGTTTAAGGTCTTTACCACTCCTCCATCAGGGTTGCGGATATATCCATATCCGATAGTTTTGTCGATAAAGAAGCCATAGTCTGAACGACGTAGGTGACCAACAGGAGTGCCGTTACGGTGAACTGCTTCCAAACCAAACATGGGTACTTTTCTGAGGGAGAGACAGAGGAGGAGAGTATTTAACAGTCAAACAAACACACATTCATTTTGCACACTCAGCTAATTTATTGTCATGTTGAAATGTTTCTTTAAAACACAATTAATTTGATCTGATTCCAACACTGACTCGCTCATGCACACACATACACAAAATCCCTTTTATACAAATACTATTATAATACGCATATTCACACTAATTATATCTGTCGGGACCAAACAGAATGTGCCCACTTTGATAAAATGTCTCTCTCGTAAAGAAAGCAATGTTTTCATCTCAGAAAATCTCCTCAAGATCAGAGGGAAAACATTTGTTTTTGTTTGACCATCATGCGTTTGTAAGATTTGTCTTCCCACAACTCATTCGAGAGTGTAAACTTCCAGCTGAAGATTAAAAATTAATATCAACCGAACCGTGATTTGGTGTAATTGCATTCTAGCGTCTGAACCAAGTGGAACATTTTGAATGGTTAATGTGTTTTTCGGACAAAGATCTAATGGAATAAAATAATTTGCAGAGTGTTAAATGTCTTAAAACAGAAACCACAGAAGGGAAAATCTATAAATATTAAATTAAACTGCATCTCCATCCTGACACACAATATACCCGTACACACGGTCTTCTTCAAAATCAGTATCACTGCACATTTGGTAAATGTATTAGTAAGTAAATTAAGACAATTCTTTAAATTATTTTAGGCTTATGTCAAGAAATCTATTTATGGAGGAAGTCTAATTGGCTGCAGGAAGCTTTATTTTAACTTTTTTTTTTACGTCAGTGCTCAAATGTGCGATTGTTGTAAAGATAATTTAATTCCTAGTAGCATATAATCTCAGTCTTTACTTACTCATCAATGGTGAAGCAGACGATGCGCCTCCTCAGCCCCTCCTCCTTCTGTTTCTCCAGCCTATCACGGCCCTGGAATGGGATGGAGCTCTTCATTTTGCAGGTGAAGCCTAACCCTGACTCAAGGGGTGTGTCATCGGGGCGAAGGTCTGCGTGCCAATGCCTGTAGCCTGATTATTAGGGGGAAAAGGTAGACATTAGGGATGAGAGGCACCAAGGGACTGTTATTTTAGGGGTTAGTGATTTATTTAAATAGTTACCTTTCTCTATGCTGAGTGAGTCTATGGCCCTGTAGCCTGAGTTGATGATGCCGTGCTTTGCCCCAGCAGCCATGACAGCATGGTAGACCGGAAGGCAAGAGTCTTTGGGTATGTGCAGCTCCCAGCCGAGCTCTCCGACAAACGACAGACGCATCGCCCGCACCTGGACCAGAGAGAGGAGGCTTAGAGAGATGGAGAGAGGCTGGTAGAGGCTGTCATGCCTTTGCTTGTGTTCAGACACACACACACGCTACTTTTAAATGAGCAGATCTACCGGTAATGAATCTTAATATAAACAGCAGCCACCATGTGCAGCAACTGGAGAGAGAAAGTCAATAAATCAGCATAGAATACATGGAATAGAATAGAAAAAGATGCAAGGATAAGATAAGGTTCACGCACATTGAAGTGTAATGTCCCTTTAGAATTGAATGTCCAATTAGGTTGAATCCTAAAAAAAGACCTTTATGGGGATAAAAGGTGGAAATGACTGCAGTGAGTAAGGGGGATGGAGGTGACAGGGAAAACAGAATACAAACAGAAAGAGCAGGGAAGTTGGCAGGGCCTGAGAGGCGGGAAAAGGTGTACCAGATAATGAACAATACAACTGAGAAGTAAGAAAAGTAAATGCTCCAGATCAAAAAAGAAAAAGGATGAATGTTATCATCAAAAACTACTCCATTGTGAATATTTGGCATGGAAACATTTTACTCAACCCTTCCATTGTAGAGTTTTGAAGAATGCAGCACAAACAGTGTTAAATATGGCAAAGCTTTCCCCCAAAACGACTAAATGTAATATATAATAATGCAAAATGGTGTATTTAAAACTACAAGTAAACTAGAAAAAGGATGGAAATAGCTGAAGATACTGCAATGAACTTATGGAAGCAATCAATTAGGAGAGAGTATCTTGTCTTTTTGTTTTTGCACCTCTGAAACACAAACGACTTCCTTGTGTTTCTCCTACATCTATAGGACTCACTAACGTTGAATCAAAGGCAGGCTGAAACTTCACTTTAGTGAATAGAAAATAATCCACTATGTCATGCAGTTTGCAACAACAGCTGTGTGGATTTCCATGGGAGTGCTTAATCTTTTCTCAAGAGTTGAAGATGACTTCTGTGTCAGGCATATATAATCACAATACAAACACTGAGAATAACACCTAGGTTCAAGGATACCAGAATGATTAGGATGCAAAATTATTTATTTAAAACAAGTAGGAATGCTTCAGAAAAAAAAGGAAAGGAAGCGAGCGAGAAAATGTGGGAGGGAGTGAGAAAAAGAGAGAAAACTCTCCAACAGTTTCCCCAGTGGGTGCTGTGACAGCCAGGCCATCTGGCCAGCCAGGGATCACCCTGGGCCCCATATGTACGCCATGAAACTCTGGGGAGGACAGTACATGTAGGCCCACGCAATAAAAAACTCTCCGCCAGATACACAGTCGATAAACTCACGCAAACCCTATGCACATACATCTACCAGGCAAACATGAAATATAGACTCAGAGCACAGACACAAGTAAAATATTGCATACAAACATGAATTAATCACCGAACACGCATGCCAGCACACTGCATCAACTGGGAGGAGAGAGAGTCTAATGAGATACGAGGGGGGCACGGGGCAGAGGGAGAGAGAGAGAGAGAAAGAGCGCTCTACTCTCGCAGGAGTGCAGCCATTAAAATGTCACCCGGACGAAGCCAGCAACCAGCTGGAACACAGCACAAGCAGCGCACACACGCGTGCACACTAACACTTCTGCAGAGCTGTGAGAAGATGCTGACTGCAATCACCGGAGCGTTGAAAAATGTATTCAAAAGCAACTAAGACAGAGCGAGTGTGTGTCGACATATGCGTCGCTGCATGGGCCGGTACTACATGCTCCGTTTGATCCAAGGCCAGGAACAATGTGGAGGTCAAACTGAGCAGCCGAGGCTTCAGTACCTTACAGCACCTGATGGTGTATGCATGTTAGTGAGTGACCACCGCATTCTGGAGCCAAACTGTTTGCTTTTGGCTCGACTGTTTCCAACATGGTGGCTGGCAAAGAAATTCTCAGTTTACGGCCAAACAGTACAGAAACAAATATTTGTTGTATGCCTTCGTTCATTTTCGTAGAATGCTGAATGCAGTAACTGTGCAGGAATATATATTTTTTACATTATTATAGTTTTCTTCAAATAGTTTTCTATCTGTGTTTTACATTTTTGTTTTGTTTTTTCCGTCTGCACCACAACACCAAGTCAAATTACTCGTATGTGTTAATATACCTGTTTCTGATTCTTGTGATTCTGAGTAAGAAGTGGGGTCAACCACATATTGCCTTTGGTTGTAGTTAAGACATCTCCATTAGAATTTGCTTCGCAGCCAGAAGCAAATGCTTTACTCGCCCCTTCGTACATATACTGTAGAGCGTAATTTAACAGGAGGTTGTTGCCAGTATTAATTTGGCTTATTTGACCGTTCCCCCAACTGTTTGGAAAACCGAATAAAGTATAAATATATGGTTTTCCAAGTGCTTGTAAACAGCTGTGCAGTTACTCTATTTATGAGTTTGGAGTTATTGGACCTGAGGGGAGGAAGTAGAAAGAGATAGAAGGCAGTGAGGTTTAGAAAAGAAAGGTCAGGACAGACATCTATCACACACATGCATGCACATAGTCTCAGATTTCAGCTCACTTAATGTGTGTGTGTTCACCTGATGCCCTGCTGCGCTGACAACTTTGTGGGTGGAGAAGGGGAAAGCTTCGTTGCTCAGGTCGGCGTCCAACACCTCCTGCAGCACCTCTCGACTGCACATACAGAGAAACACAGAAACAGAGATGCTCAGTCAAAAATATTTAGCACCGGCACCTGTGCAACTGCTGTGGAGAAAGATACTAGATTTGCTTACTCGAATATCAGATGTTCAAGAAAGCAAAACAAAACAAACACTTATTATATTTGCTATAGAACCATTTTCCCCTCTCCCACAAACACATCAAGAATGAATATTACATAAAGATGAGTCAACAGAAAGAAACACTAAGTTTAGCTTCCTATGCTGCGTGTGTGTTTGTGAGTGGGCAGGTATACAGGCAATATTTTTGAAACAGTGTGGCATGAAGCCAAGGCTGAAGATATTTGGGGAGGAGGTCCAGGTTATGCTTGCGTGTGATGTACATGCTTGTGTATCTGTGTGGGGGCGTCCTACTTTTTTTCCTACAGCAATTGATGTGTTCATAGTTGGATGTAGAAACGGGGATGTTCGTATGTGAATAAAACATTTCTTGCATATATGCATGGGTGAGCCAGTACTGTATAATGCACAGGCTAATATTCACTTCGGGCTGTTCTCCAGTTTCTGTCTTCCCTTGAGTAACTCACTGAACTCCCAGGACCAAGAGCAAGGCCAATTAGCTATATGCAATCAGTGACCGGGTGTGTGTGTGTGTGTGTGTGTGTGTGTGTGTGTGTGTGTGTGTGTGTGTGTGTGTGTAGCCGGAGTCTAGCAAACCACCAATTTGTTTCTCTGACTTGCCACTTAACTGTGGCTCTCAGCTGTGAATCAGATTATGAATACATACAGTACAGAAACACATATGTCTTCTCTCACATGATTTAATATATTATCAATATGGTTCATAATTACAAGGCAACAGACGAGCACCCTGTTGCAAGCTGTGCGAGCAAAAAGCTGCAAATCCAGATACTCCTTCTTCCGGAGAATTGGAATTCTCTCGGGGAGAGATGAATTATTTTGAACGCAGCAATTTTCCATCTCCTCAAACTTTAAAGAGATCAATTGGCTATCTTAGAAAACAAACCCCAAACATTAGAGGGTCGATTTTAGCAATTCCTCATTTGTGGCAGAAACAATAACATGGTAGCTGGGATTCATTACGAGATGCAATACAGACGCTAATCTTGTTTATATTACTGATATACGCAAACATGTGATTTTAATACAGACACTCACAAGCTAAATGCACTTTGGATGTTCAGAAAAACTTAATGAGCTACATAATCAACCTTTTATGAGCATGTGGGAAGTCATAATCACACACACAGTATATATTGGCTTTCTGCTGCTAGTGACGCACTGATTTCTGGTTTGACGTAAGCAATAAGAGCAAGAGCAACAGAACAATCTGACAAAGGGAAAGAGGACACAGAGAATAGGCGATTGAGAAGAGAGATTTAAAAAAAGAGCTGGATAAGATCTACAGAGACATGTGTCTGACAGTGAAGAAACAGAGGAGAACAGAAGATGAGAGAAAAGCCTCAAGGAGAAGAAGAAATCGACATAGCCCACACAGAAAACAGTGTGGCCTAACCCTGCTGCTGGGGAGAGGGAACAACAAAGACGCAGGGTGCATGGAGGGTGGGGGGGGCAGAGGAGGTGAGAGGGGAGGAAAAGATAGACGAGGAGTTCAGAGACAGAGATCGGGGAGAGGTAAAAGGTGGCCCTACTTGCTATCTGAGTAGAGTACAACAAAAGGAAAACTGCAAGAAGAGAGTGACAAGCTTGGACTACAGCCCATGTCCAAATGTGAGGTACTGTTTTCCCACGTACAGAACAAGATTTCTCCTCCTGACAAATAAATCAATAGATGATGGTTCGGATGGATGAGGGTAAAAGGGAAACTGTGAGTCTTATGTTCGGTTATGTTTCATTTAAAAAACTGAAGTTATATGGAGAAAATACATCACAGTCCCTGGTTGTCCTCCATCAGTAAAATCAGCAGGCTGTAAAATGTCACAGGTGTAATACAAATTCAGTAAACAGAGTTTTTGACATTTATACTTTGAAGGTCATCACTGTAGTGTTAACACAGGGGAGTCCTTATGGCAGGGATGTGGGATAAGAGATATGATTCTATAGGATTACCTTTCATTACTAATATCATGCAGAGAAAAGTAGAGTGTACGGATTAGAGACCTAAAATAACATCACCAGTGTCTACTATAATGGTTATCCTATAATATTCCTGGATTAATTATTTGGTCATGAGGAAAAAGTTATTACAAAATACCTAAAGCTGAGTCATTTTAAAGGTCATAACCCAGAGAAGCGCAGAGTATTAGACAAATGAAGGGGAAGTTAAGCAATCACCAAATGTATTACAATTCATAAAATGATGGATGGTTGATAAGATATTCCACTCAGGGTTATAATCATAATGTGCTGCAGGTCTCCCTTGAAAAAGAGATCATTGATCTCAATGGGATTTTACCTGGTTAAATAAAGGCTACAAACAAACAAACAAACAAACAAACAAACATAAACCTAAGCTAAAACTGAAAGAGTTAGCAGTGACAAATATTGTCATCATATGGAACTTAATGGCCTTTTGGAAAAAATAAACCGAACAATGTTTTTTCTGGTTTAAACCAAAATAAATTATATAGATTATAAAGAATTGGTTCCAGTTGTTTTCCTATAAAAGCAGACAGTATAAATTTCTTTCAATTCTTCCTCGAGTAAACAACAGAAAATGAAAAAAGTAATTCTTTACAGCAGATGAAATGATGCCGCAATTGAAAAAACGAATTAATACAAATGATAGTATTAGATCTTTGCTACAGTAGGTGACTTACTAATAGACAAACATTGCCATGTAGTTGCTCATGCCTTTAACTTTTCGCGTTAGCATGATTCAGGTGAAATATTGACGAGTCAGGCCCATGAACCTCACCCTAACCCAAGATGCAAACTGTTGTTGACTCATAGAGCGCCATTGATTTGTATCATTACCACTCACCCAGATGAGAAATAGATTTAAATTAGCTTTGAACGGTTTACAGCATCAAATAGCCAATGGCTCCATTAAACGGCAGAAACCTCTTTAACCCCCATGTTTCTGTCTCCTGTTTTCAATCACCCTCCGTCCCTGCACACTGCCTCTCACCTTTACGCCTATGGCCTCGAGAATGGGCACTTAACCCGCTTTCCTCTTATTGATCGTACAGCTCTTCCTCTCTGTTTCACAATTGCTTGTGATTACGATGTGAATCATAACCCTTCTATTCTTTTTTTTTTTATTCTCTTCTCCAACCCTCTTCTTTTGTCCTTTTCTTCACCTGGATCCATGAATCATAAAAATGTCTCCATTCATTCGTAGCCGTCTTCCATCACTCTTTTGTTTCCTCACCTCTTGGGTCCCTGGATGCTGATCATCCCCATGTCCTCAGAGTGGTCCGTTAGCTGGCAGTTGAAGCCTTCATCCTGAAGAACGGTTCTGATGTGGTTCCAGTTGTGTTCTGCCACGCCTCCTCCAATGGCCAGGTAGTATACATCACCTGGAGCAAAGACAGGAAATACATTAAAATTGGTTAAGTGGAGTAAAGACGGCTGACAGAAGAAACACACAACAACAACACAAATACTATGGCATATTCTGCTGTTACACATTTTGTTGAACATAGCTTCCAAAAAAAGGGGTTGGGACCACATCTCTTTTTTACTCTTTATTTTGCCTCTCCCTCCCAAACACTACTTGTGCTACAGTACGATGATAGCATCAAAATGGCAGCACAGAGCTCTGCAACCGGCTCCCGAAAGTTTTGGTGTCTGTTTCTCCATAAGAGGAAACTCCAGAGAGATTCAGTAATACATGTCTGGAGAAGATTCCGTTTTGAGACATCTGCGACAAGCAACAGTATCAGAGTGGAAAGTAATAACCATTTTTTACCTGCTTATGTTGTAAGTTAGCTTGTTAGCTTGTTGCTTGCAGTAGCTTACTTAGTTATTGGTTTTAAATATATCCAATCATCTCTAGTGGGATGTTTTGGTAGTTGTTGGAAGGAAGCTTCAGGGTCTGGTTTACATGCAAAAACCGGCCACACTACCACGTTTGCTGTCAAAAATTTGATTGATGTAAACTCTGTAGGCCTACTGCTCTGCGCTGAAGGTTTCCTGTTTCTTTGCAGATGTTGTGTCAACAGCTACACAACAACGATTGCCTTTCAATGTTATGACATACCAAATCTAGCTGTGTTTGAAACACAGATTTTAGGAGAGTGCACAGTCATCGCCCTTTTTCAGCACAGAAATGTGAAATTCTCTGCACATGTATTATTCAGTTTAGACAGGTTCATAGATTTTAGGGGATTTAAAAATAAGAAAACACATTATTAAATGGAGAGGGAATTTAAGTACAATGACAAATAAGATGGCATTAAACACAACAAAAGAGATACAGGTAGGAGCAAAATGGTGGATAAAGACACAACAATACGTTAAACAGAGCTAAAGAACCATAAATCCAAAATGAGATACAATGTAATGACAGATACTTCCAACAACAGATAAATAAATTGTTCAAATTAAAATAAACAACACTGATGTGATGATAAAGAGAAAACTGTAACAATGGAGAGAGCAACAGATATAGCAGTATCACAGACAAAACACACTGTGGCTCACCATTGGACTGTGGGGCCAGGGGCATGTTGGCGGCACCAGGCTCCAGTCTGCTCACCGTCAGGTCAGCCTCCGTCCCTCCTCCCTTATTCAGCATGCAGGTATACACAGTGGAGCCTAAAACACACAAATAAACAATGAATTCCTCTGGCAGAAATTGTGGGCCAATTTAAAGTGTGCAGTCTCACAGAACGTAATCTCAAAACGAAAAATAAACCCGAACTTTAGGTCAATCTTCAGTAACCCATTATTTGTGAGGTAACTAGCTTCTGACCTTTTGTCTGCATTTCCCCCGCCCCCACCTTTGAGTAGGAATATAATATTTTTTAATAAACTCAAGTGTTCTTTTACTTCTTTCACAACTTGCTTTAAAGGGGCAATAATTGTAAACCTCTGCTTCTAGAAATACACAACAATTTAACCTTTTATTTTTGTAAAATAGTACCAAGGAAACATGATTACATAGCTTAATGAACATATTCATAAAGATAACATGACTGAAATATTTCACTTATGGTAGAAGTCTGTATTTATTTACAGAAGACAAATAATAACATTCCCGTCGTCCACGGCCAACGAGATCTTCAGTGATGTGATAATGTGTGTCTGTCCCTCTGTCATCTCTCATTGAAATAAATGATTGATGTTACAAGTAAACTGTCAATGCTGCTAAAGGAAAGGCTGTGTGAATGTGTTAGCGTAGCATAAGTCGGCCCGCTGAGACATTAAATATTCTCGGAGCAAGTGTGACCACTGTGATTGCTGTAAGTGGGAAAGCAAGGTCAAATGATGCGTCATTTAAGATGTTGAGAAAGCATTTGAAAAACCACCTTCGTAGGTGGGGTGAGATCTACAGTAGATGGCATAATGAGTGGAGGATAACAAAGTGGTATTAGATGTAAGCACAAAAGAAAATATGAAAACAGTTTACAGAAAGTAAACAGCAGCAGTGCAAGCTGAAATGGTTACTCGAACAATTGAATGCACTTTTTTCTTAATGTAATTTAAGATGGAAAAGCGGTGGCTTATGAAAAACTTTTCCATAATTAATTATTATCTTTGAGAGTGAATAATGCTGTATTTAATAACTGTATGTCTACATTTTATATGTTATGCTATTAAATTAGTTATTACTGTATTTTCAAAACTGTACAGTGTTGAGTTTAATAGTTAAAATTGAAAAATGGCAAAAACTTCACATCCATAAATTGAAGCCGATTATATTGTGTCTGTATGCGCCTAGACGGTTATGATGTTATTGATCAATTTGCTAAAAACTGGAATCACCTCTTATACCTATGTTTTTCTTGGTCCCTTTAATAATTGCTATTATAACAAAGATAAGATTACGACATAATTCAGTCATCAAATGTATTTATTTACATTTGAAATAGTTTTTGCTCAAAAAGAAGAAGACTTAAATGATTAAAGATTCCATTTAAACCATGTCGCTACACTGTTGCATGACAGGGGACAATACCGTTGGAACAATTTTTTTCCTTTGAATTTGTTTTGATATTACACAACTGCTTTTACAAGTTAAGTGCTCCCCATGACAAGTAGGGTGGCATGTGCAGGTCTCCTTTCAGTGGTGGAACCTTTGAGAGACATTTTCCAATCCCAGACAAAGAGACTTTAAAACTAAAAGGTATATCTGTCCTGGCATTCTTTCAGAACTTGAGTTTCTGACATCCCTGTCAACACAGAGGAAAGGCATCCTATTCAGGCATAAAAACAGACAGTGGTTGAAGTGAGAAATTGGAGGAAAAAGGGGAGAAATAATAGAATATCCACATAATTATTTTTACCATTCGTACAAAGCTGTCATTGCAAAAAACAGGAACAGCTACAAAAACCAAAAACAAGCATTTAATATTTGTTGTATTTGAGATTTTGTCAAAGATTACTGTTTTCCTAAGAAGTTGGCATCTGTTTAAGTCCTTCCTTCCATGAATTTGCCCTTTTCATTCTGTCAATCTTTCGCCCATCTGTGTGTGTGTGTGTGTGTGTGTATGTATGTGTATGTGTATGTGTGTGTGTGTGTGTGTGTGTGTGTGTGTGTGTGTGTGTGTGTGTGTGTGTGTGTGTGTGTGTGTGTGTGTGTGTGTGTGTGTGTTCTCGCTGCAGCACACTGACCCGACTTCTTGTTGACATCAGCCGTGAACAGCCAATCAGCTGCCTTCTTGGCATCTGGTCCAGTCAGATAGAACTTTCCAAAGTAGGACATGTCGAACACCACCACGCCATTTCTGCACGTGAGGCACTCACTCTTAATCTGCAATCATAAAAGAAAAAACCCAACACACATTTAACCAACAGTCTGTGACTTTTTAAAGATTTTAAAGCTAGATCCTTGAAGGAAAATGTCATTACCACTGTGATTTTAAATGAAAAACAGAGTGCTGCTGACGTTAAGGTTGCCAATTTCCTTCTGTGGCGTGGAGCTAATGTGTTTGTTTGCACTTGATGCACCAATAGCCTTTCTGACTGTTCTCTCGTCACTATCATGATTGTTTCCCATGAGGACACATGTGCCCTTTTCTCACGGGAGCCTTCACACTCATCTGGCTACCATGAGTTTCTTTTTTGACCAATTCACGTTTATCAAAAAGGAAAGCGGCATGTAATCGAAAAACATTACTCTACTGAATCACACTCATCTTCACACATTTACGCTTGATATCTTACCACTTCATGATGCGGAGGGAAGTCAAAGGTGTACTCTTTGCCCAGCAACTCGTTGTATTTGTAGTTTTCATTCTTCTTAACTTCATAAGCCCCATAGTAATCGTAGTCTTTAACCTTCGAAACAGACAAACAAGCAGTTAGAGGCTAATTAATCATCCCTGTTTCCATGTGAGCAGAGGACAAAGCAGTGAGCCAGATTCTGTTTCCTTGTTGTCCGTTTTTGGCAAGCCTTTTGGGAGAATTTGCATCTTAATTGTTTATGTTTCTCAAAGTGCCTATGTCAATACACAGATGTGAATAAATCATTAGCGTGCACATGCTTGTGTACAATAAATGAGTGCAGTGAAAGTGTCTCACAGGAGCAGCCCCATCTTTGTTGAACCAGCCAGGTCTCTCCCAGCCGTGCCTCTCCTGGAACACACAGCCCTGCTCCGTCAGCACCTAGGACAAACAACAACACACACATACAAAGACTTCAAATCAGTACATGCAGCTGACATATATACAACCGTTAACAAATCGGGAATCAGTACATAACCAACGAGTAACATTGATCCAAAACATTTAGCTGAAGGACACTAAAACGCTCCGTGGGGCTGAAAGGCACTCAAAGTTCAAACACAACAACCCTTCACATTACGCATACTGATTTTATCCCATGTTAAAGGTCACCTATTATGCAAAAGCCACTTTTTCATGTCTTTTATACATAAACATGTGTCCCCTCTGTGGAAAGGGATTCTGAAAGTTTCAGGAAAAAATATTTACTCTCTTTGTGTCCTGATCCATTTATATAGAAACCTGTCTGAAAATGAGCTGATCAGATTTTGGTCACTTTATGATGTCAGAACAATTTTTTGGCTTGTGTGACCATTAGCCAATCACCAACCAAGGTAACCCCCCTCCCCACACCTTATCACCTGAATCTCCTCCTAGAGCACCATTGTGTTCTTTTTAACCAAATCTCTCTCAGAGGGGCGTGGGGAGTGGCTCCTTATTTTAATCTAAAGACACAGACAGAGAATCAGCACTTTTGAAACAGGGCTGAAACAGAGGGGATTATGGGATGCTGCAATGATCTATTTGGTGTTTGGAGCCAAACACTTCAGAGACATGTTTTGTATATGTCTGAGACCTATAATATATTGATGAAAAGAAGTATAATAGGGGACCTTTAAGATAAAATATATACAATCACTGATGATGAGGAAGTGCAGCTTTTAACTGAGTACAACACAACAAATATAGTACACTTGTTAATCCTTGATTACTTGACCAGTGTTAAAACAAGATATTTCCGCACTCCCCATCGTCCTTGTTAAAATTGACAGTCGCCCACAGTCGGTAGGTATGTACTGCTATGCTCTCCTCCTAGCAGGCAGCTAGCTGTCTTTTGCCAAAACTTCCCACACCAAGCTATAATTACCCTCTGTGCTACCGAGGTGGAGAAAACGTGGAAGCAGCAGTGTCAGAGCTGGCCTGTTTGTTTTCTGAAATAATCTCGAATTGCCTCCTAAAAGCAGACAGTCTCATTATTTGCAGAGCTCCCTTGGCGGATCAAACTCCTTAAGTAGCTCTTACCCACAATACATGGCGCCGTGATGAGGAGCAAGAGAGAGTATCTTTAACAAAAAGCTCATTTAAAAAATAATAATTAGACTTCTTGTGGTTTTTTTTTCTGAGTTACTCAGCCACCCTTGCATTTATCTGAGGCACTCCGACAGCAGGAAGGCTAGTTGCTAGGTGATGGCCCTCGACGAGTGATTAGCAGGGGTCTAATGGGCTGGCAGCCTAGGGTTGGACCAACCCACTCTCACAGGGAGCATGCTCTCCTTCAAGCAACAGTCCGTCTACCTGAGAGCGACTATTTGTGTCCTTTCAGTGCTCTTTACTGTAGCCGGCTAGCATAAGATCTGATGTCATAATTATACTGAACATAACATGATAATACCTGATCCGGCACTTGTTATGCAAATGTAAGTATTCATTGCTGGCTAGAGGGATCTGTAATAGTGAGAAATTGAGTCATACTGATACAGTGTTGTACAACAGGATGGAAGATATGCCTGTATATAACACTGCATGCTGACAACCTGTTGAGCATTTAAAGTGTTAACCAATTTCTATGTTAAAAAGTATCTTCAAATGCTATTGCAAATGGAAATCACCAATTAAATGTGGCCTACACATTTTTGTAATGATTAAGTTTGCACTGCAGTGGAACACAGAAGCAAACTCTGGCCACGGTACATCTTTCACGTATTTCTATTGCTGCCTGCACGCGCGTCATACGTCAATGGTGTGATTCTCTCAAGACAGATGGTACTCTCTTTTGGAAAACACAGGGGATACAAAGTGACCTTGACAGCAATACTTGGATTATGCTGCAAGTAAGGCTTTCTAAGAAAAAGCAGTGCATCTGTTTTATCTCAAGTTCTTGTGAGCTGTCAATCATACAAATTAAGTCCATCCTTTTGAAGTACAACATGTGTTTTTAAAATCAGTTCAACAAATAAAGCACACAGTTATGAATCTAAAACAGAAGTACATTCAAACACTTGTTATGAAGACACAATCTACTTACTGAAAAACATTTAAATAAAAATGAACATCACGTAATGTTAGTGCTCATTCTGTACAACATCTTAAAGAACCTTCTGGGAAATCTGGTCGATTATGCATGAAAGGTGTCAGAGAAGCTTAATAAAACAAGCTGTAAGAAAGCAGTAAGCATGATCTACAAAACACATTGACAGCATCACTAATGCAATTTGTTTGACAGTAATCCGTTCTGAAAGAATGCCCTCATGCGTAAGCGGGGGTGAAAACCGCAACAGTTAAATAACAGGTAAATAAAGTCTGGAACAGGAAAGCAAGGGTATGTGGGTCATTAATGCATAAAATATGGCGGCGAGGCCCATTAGGAGTTTGTGTCTGGCTAAGGAGAGAAAGGAAGCAGAAAGACATCCGAGAACCGGTAACCGAAGCTAAGTGTATCATTTATACTCATGTTGGCAAGGATGGCATTAATAAGTGTAGCTGCAGGGGATAAGTTACACTGCTGTCTGCCGGAGTCTGAATCAGCTTTTTGCCTCCAGATTTGTGCAGAGAAGACAGGAGGAGAGACACATATAAACATACTGAGAGTAATGAGCGAGAAGGGGTCACAGTTTGACAGATGATATCTTTTTAACACTTACATCAACAGTGCTTCAAGACGAGCTCGGCAAAATATTAAAGGATAGAGACATGAAAGTGTACATTCAGTTCTACAATCCTATTTGCAGCTGAAATGAACTCAATTCAATGTGTTCTCTGCACTGTTGAAGCCTGCAGAACCTGGGGTTCAGTGGCATTGTTACTATATTGATTTCGCCTCATTACTGTCTCAATTATCCAATCAGATGCTGCGATTAAAGAGGTCAGAAGAGGGAGGGAAATGCCATAACCGCTTCTTTTCTCGAACAAAAACACAAATTGGAGCGAGAACAAAGACAGTGGCGATCCCAGAGGAGAGAGAGGGAGAAGCAGACATTAAGTCTGAATAGAAGGATGAATAGGAGAGAAAACTGATCTTGGAGGACGTCAAAAAGAGAATGCCAGAGAGAAATAAAATTGAAGGCCGTGGGTAGATGCATGGGGGAAAGAGAGAGGAATAAATGGCTTGAGAAGAAAACGAGAAAAAGAGGTGAGTCATGCAACCTCTACAAATATAGGAAGAGATTGAAGATGCCAGGAAGGTTATATGGCAGCAGAGAAGCTCCTGCGACTTAGAGAGTGAAGCAGGTTTCATCTATGTTAGGAAACCTAGTCAATATGGGTCCAGAAAGATTCCCCCTCAGCTATGTTCAAGCCAAAAGGTCTAAATCCTGAAAGATTCACAGCTCTGCCTACACTTTTACGCAGAAAGTCAAAGCCCTGCTTACCTAACTGAAAGTGTTAGAATAGAGCCAAGGTTATACTTAATGTTCACCAGATGGAGGAACATTATTTATGAATATGGTTTTTGTAACATCTCGGGGGAAATAAGCCAGAATAGGAGAAGAAAAAAAAATGTGTTTGACTAATGATACTCTTCCAATAAAGACACAAACTGAATACTGTGTGTAGTCACAATATAGATAAATAAAAAAACAACAGTCTACAAATATAACAGGGACAGACAAAGTGGAGTTATTGAGTGCTCAGTATTGTCAATGTTAGAGTAATCCTTTTTTGCATCATTTATAACATGTTAAGAGAAAAATATGTATTTGCTTTCAAACCCAAGGTGACTCAACTTAAATGACTCATCAAACCACAGTTGAAAGCAGCTTGATTAGATCGCACAAGGAAAGACACACAACTGGATGTTTCCTTGAACTCTTCAATACACACCGCTGAGGCGTTCATTTACCTGATGAAAAGGATCCTTCCTCATGTTGCGGCTGGCCAGCGGCTCATCAAATGGGAACACCACAGAGTAGTTTTTAGCGTACGACTCGTGGCTTCTCTCTCTGATCCACTTTGGGTTGTTTGTCAGCGAGTTATGGAAACGCCTGAGACGGGAGGGAGACGAATTCAAAAGATAAACGCTCATTAGAAGTCACACGCATTCCGAGTTCATTAAAACGTTTTTATTCTGGTTCGTGCTGTCCTCTGCTAGAATGCTCAGCTGATTATTAAAAGCATGTTTCTGCTTCGTAGGGTGGCTCCATCTGTATGAAACGTACTTTAATCACTGTTTGTTTGTATACAGGCTTAGTGTGCATTTGATGTGCCTTGCAGGTGATTCAAGGGGGGGGGGGGGGGTGTCATTCACATTATTAGCAACATTTTCAAAAGGGTTAACCTGCGACCTGCTCTCTCTCTCCATCCTTTAGTGGCCCTTAACAAAATACACAGGGTGCAGCCCCCATTATAAATGATCCTAATGCCTACTGGATGTACCTGATGTCATAACCGTACATATCCTTCTCAGGGCGGCCATGTATGATCCAGTGAGCCAGCTCTTGTCCACAACCACCTCCCAGCATCATGCCTGACAGAAACAAATACAAAAAGGGAAAGAAATGATAACACAGATGTCATTTTCAGTTCCTTATATAAAACATTTCATAACTTAAGCAAGTCAATTAAGCAAAAAAAGGGCAATTTAGCTTTATCTAATATTTGAAAGTGAGGATTTGATTGAATGTCTTTGGTTTTGGATTCATGACCTCCACCAAGGATGGTGTGTTTTCATCTCCATTTGTCTGTCTGCTTCTTCTTTTATCAGCAGGATTCAATGAAAAACGAATGGCCCTGAAACTTAGGTTGAATGTGTTGTTGGAATAACTGGAAATGTTGTTTCTCTACTGGGTAAATTCATGTGAACGCCTCATCAAGGCATGAAAAGCGATTTATAAAGAGTTATCATATTACTATAAACAAGTTTTTGAACGCTTTGAGGAATAACTTACAACACATCTTCTTTGAAGCATCGATGTTGTTTCCACATTACGACTTAAAGCTCACAAACACAATCGGACTCATTAGAACTTCTCAACTCAACAATTCTAGCTATGCATTTATCTGTATTGAAATAATTGTTTAGTCGATGAAATATCAAACGAATAGAGAAAAATAACTGCTAATGAAAATGATTGTTGGTTTCAAAATCTATACCCAAATCACATCCAATTGTCACAGATTACTGGTTAGAAAACAAGATGTGAACAACATAAAGGACCTCTCACTGTCCGTCTGCCTGGAGGGCTGTGAGTATGTCTCATTAGTTTGGAAAAGAGAAGAAATGCCTCTATAGGTCATCAGACATACAGAGGATGGTTTTGACCTTTGTCAGTGATTTGACCCTCGCCTCTGAGCAATCTGAACTCATCAGTTGAAGTATGCTGTTTTTTTTCAACCCGAAAATTCAATATTTTATCCGTCTGTTCCAAAAACAGCTGGGTTAATGAGCCGCATTCTTCCAGAAACCCCCTTCTTGTGTTGCTGGTCATCTGCATACTTTTTTTTTACACACACACACACACACACACACACACACACACACACACACACACACACACACACACACACACACACACACACACACACACACACACACACACACACAGTGTCCTTGCATCCCTCCTTCACCCCCATCTCTCACAGCAGGCCCTCTCCCTTCATCTCTCATCGCTTCACTCATCTGCGGACACTGTCACTCCGGGCCAAGCCGGGGTGGATGTTTGAATGGTGGAGAGGGAGGAAGAGGGATGGAGGGAGGAGGAAGGCGGTAGGGCGATGATGGAGTTCTCCCAAGACAACGTGGAGACAACCAAGAAGGCGAGGTGGCACTGATAAATGTCACCCGAGATAAGTGCCCTGATGTGTGAGCGCGGATCTGCGTGTGAACCCTTACGCTGGTGCTTCCACTCATCTCATCACCCCTCCTTCCTGCCCTTGTACTCTCTGTCTGCTTCCCCGCTATCGCTATCTCGCTCTATGATTGTTCGTTTATGCTGCGCAAACATTTGTTCCTTTCCATGTCATTATATATCACCCCTTCTCCCCTCTTCTGTATTGCCATCAGATTCTTTTTAGATAGTTGCTCTCTTCTGACATTTAAAGTGATGCCGCTAGTGATTAAAACGATGCTTTTGAAGACGAAGCAGACATGCCAAATTGTATTTATCCTTCTCTGCCATAGTAGCGTAAGCAAATTAAACCTCTATTTAGGACGAACTGTGATACATTTGATTTAAATCTTTACGTTTTTATGAGTTGTAGGTCAGACATTCCAACACCTTGGAGGATTTGTTAGCATAAAGATTGCTAGTAAGGTTATGTCAAATGTTTAATACCAGCATCTGTAAAGACAACTTTTTACACAATCTATCTCATTTGTGTAACCTGTAAAGTAAAATAAGAAGCAACCAGAGCTGTAAATTAACTCTGCTTGCCATAATGACTATAAGCAACTTGGTAATACATGCGAGAGGTTCAGCAGTTCAAAGCAATTAAAGAACCATAATGAAAATAAATAACTAAAAGTTCAGCATGGTTGTTGTGACACAAATTAACTAACTTAATGTTGTCAGGTAACAAAAATAACTTGCAGTACGTAGAGTTACTGATTGCTTGGAAACTAAAATTAACACCAAGATAGCCGAAACAACTGGAGGCTTTAAAAGTTATTCTGTGATGGGTGTAATAGAGAGAGGACAAAGGGGCGCAGAGGGAAAAGAAAGACATTAAAGTGAGAAGGATAAATAAAGGACTACATGAGGAAAGGTGGACGTTTTTAAGCTCCTGCTTTGATCGGACTCTGATGTTTTGTTGTGTTTTTGCATGCTGAATGCAGATATGTGTGTGTCAGGCAAGTGAAAGGCATTTAGAATACCCTTGCTGTGCATGGCAGGAAGAAATTCCTTATTAGAATAAAGTCCCCGTTACCGATGGTGTGATAGCTGGGGGACGCTGGGCCCATTTCAATGAGCCTGGTGAAAGCTTGGCAAATCAAAGCCAGAGGACAAGGGGAATGCAATATTTTATCAACCTGGATTCAGATAGGAATGTGACATTTCTATTTGCGTCAAGTAGAAACAAAATAAAGATTTACAAGGAGGGTTGAACGTCCATGTTCGATTCTGACCTTGGGACTTTTATTGTTTGTTATCCCTTTCTATTCTTATTTCTAAATGTTCAAATAAAGGCTATTATTAACACATGTAAAAAAGTAAAAGGTATTTATTTATTCATTTTGAACAAGGATATTCCGAATACAATTCCAAAAAGCCCAATCTGAAGTCAATCACTTGTTTTGTCTGGACTTAAACAACAAATCAGTTACAGAAATGTACCATAATGTCCTTGATGATGAATGATCTCATAATAAACAAATTGCTTAAATCACCTTATTCCAATCATATGTAAAAACCTTATGCAATCTAATGAATAGAGTTATAAAAGGAACCAGCGGCTCAGGGAACGCAGTGTGTGCGCACTGGTTAACCTGACAATGGATAACAAGTTGCTAACTGACCTACGATCAGGCTAATGGACAGAACGAGTGTCTCATGGATAAGTGGTAAGGGCATAAGAGAGCAAACGAGGCACTTTTCAACAGCAGCAGGGATCCATCAGCAGTTTGCATCAAACGTGGAAAAAAACGACACTTCTGAAGCAAAAAACAATGGTCTCTGTTATGCGTGAGTGTAAAAACGACTGTATGCTCGCTCATTAGTGCTCCACCTCTCGACCCCGGGATCTTTAGCTATTAAGCTTTTTCTCAAACGTCTGTTAGCACTGATGGCGATTACTTTACCCTTTACACCCCCTCTCTCTCTCTCTGGTATTCAGACATCTGAGAGACTTACATTCCTCCCCCAGCTAATGTCAAAGGTATGCTCCCCTACATTATTCATTTGTGCCTTGAGAGTGTGCACAGAGATTGGTGAAGGCTGGGTCAAAGTATGGGTGAAAACACTCTTCGGCCGCTTCTCCTTGCTTGTTTTCCTCCCTGCTTATATTGCCAAGTACTGATGATTGCTTCGACCTTTCTATCTCTATCATTTCATGGTTCCCTTAAGGAAAAGCTTTACACACTAAGTATTTGAAAGTGTCAGTCATACACGTATCTATCGTTTGTTTACAACTGTGTATTGGAGATATAAGTACGCTCTTTTTCTCCCTTTGCTTTATTTTCTCTACTTAACAATCTTCCCCTGTTCCATGTTTGATTTTTCCGTCCCTGCAGCACTTACCAGCGCTGTTGAAGCCGCAGCCCAAGAAGAACCCTCTGACCTCCGGGGCCTCTCCCATCAGAGGCTTATGGTCGGCTGTGAATGACTCTGAAAACAGAAGGAAGCAAGAAAAACTTTGTATGAAAGTTGGTTGACCACATATGACACATTTTTCTACTATGTGTAAAAGATGAGTGATAGCGATACAGTTTTGTCCAGGTCCCTAAAGTCTTCCCTGTGCTATAAGTTTAATAGTTGTTTTTTATGTCAGTTTTTTATGTCAGTTTTTTATAAGATAATGCATGTCTATTGATTTTACATAAAAGTTTTAATCGAATATCATTTTAGTTTTTTTAATAGCTACCCTGTAATTTGACCTACTGTCTACAAATCAAAGCAGCATTTTTTTTTACAAAACTGGACAGGCAGGAGAAACCCATTTGTATCCGAATTTAATTTTTTAAGCATTATTATTTTTAATATTATCATTAAAAAAATGTGCTTAATATTGGATCTTTTCAATAGCATTCATATCATATGAACATATAACTGCAAATCTAGACAATATATTCTTTATACACAGAAAAAGCAGCATACATCTCTTAATTGGAATTACGTCCACGTATTATATTATATTTGTTTTTCATTGAAAAGTTTGAATTTCTTTCAATTGCTTCATGGTTATTTGACCAAGTGACTCCAACAAAATACCATATTGTGTTTCTACACACCTTTTTAAATATTATTTTAAGGGTTTTCCTATTTTATATGAATATTTTTATAACATTTCAGCTACTTCTTTATTGGATAGCATCATGTGACCTTATGACTCAATATCAATGCAGGATTTGAAGAAAGCGCACTATTATGATTCAAAACTTCAAATGAAACAAAAGCCGGCCTCAAAGCGAGGGTCACTGCCAAGGAGATGCAACAACTTTGATAAAATCCATCATTTTTGTTTCTCTTTCATCGGAGCTCTCTCCCCCTTGACTTCTGTTTTTCTCGCCACTCACTAGATTTTCAACTCTCCCCTCTCCTCTTCTTATGTTTTTCTATTCCTTTAAGTATGCATCAATGTTTTCAATTATCTTTTCTTTTTTCCTTTTCTGTCTTCTTCTGGTCATTCATCCCTACAATTGGTTGTAATTTTGTCTCTCGAAAACAGCTGCATCACACTATGATGATGAAAAACCCAATTCGATACTGAAACTATTCAGGCTAGCCACAGATTGGCTTACTCAAGCACTTTCGAAACCTGATATTGCCTGGATAAAAACTCAGGCTCCTCTTAAAACATTCATAGCCTGCTAGGTTAGATATTCATGAGCAAATACAGTACAGCGGTGCATAAGGTATTCCACAGATGGACACATTCTATTCATTTTAATGCGTCTAATTCGACCATTGAAGGCTGCTTGATCCTGGTTTTGAAACCTACTGTTAGAAAATGTGCATGCAGGATTTTTAATAAAAAATGATGATTTTGTGGAACTACTGTGTGTATCTGTGTGTGTCTGTGTGTGTGCTAGTACCTGGTCCACAGACGGTGGACTTGATGCCAGTCTGCTCCAGAGCAGGAACTCTGTTGATGGCACCCTCAATATGTTGAGTGAATACATCCCAGTCCAGGTCAAACAGGCTGAAGACAAAGTTATCGGACACCTGGGAAATAAAACAGCAGTAATGTACGTGAGGACTTTGTTTTCTAATTCGGGCCAAACACAAGTGTGCCATTTTATCTGCCCATGTTTGGATGTTTTTCTAAGAATCACTGTTCAAGTTAATGACATCCTGCAGGAACACAGTGATCTTCAGAAACAGGTGCTCCAGCAAGGGGGTGCATCTTCCATCAAGAAAGATCAAGAGATCCATTTTGTGAAAATGTAAATGAGCAACTGATTGAGCACTCACAGGTTGATTACTGAGTGCATGTGTAGAAGATTGTGTATTTGTGCATTTTCTCTTCAGATTTGACTAAAAAAAAATACAGATATAGTCCAGGCTGGAATAACTGATTTGTTTGACCACTTGGGGGCAGCAGTAAACAAGTTGTAAACACTGACGGGTCACCACCTTTCGCTGTAGGTCCATAACTAGGGGTGAACTCCATCTCATATTTTTATTTGGAACGACATGTCTGAAATCTTGATGAGGTCCATTTAAAAAAATATATAAACAAAATACTCAGGTCTAGCTGTTTGATTTATTTCCCCACAACATGATTCTACTCTACTGCAGTGGATGGTTGGATGTGTAATGTTGGTGCATCACCAAGACGTGCTCTTCCCTTTTTCTTCCTCATCACTGCTGACAAGAACACTGTGACTTTGGTCCAAGTGACGGCATGAGCCTGTAGACCAGCGACTGTGTGAGTAAGTCAGCACAGTCCTGTAGCATCTGTTGAATCGACTCTTTCCCACCAGGGAATAGACATCTGTCAAACCCCTCTCTGTTTCCTGTCCAAGCGTTAATTTACTCCCATCTGGACTTCACCTCCTGCAGCCTGGCTCAAATGCTTTTACATCTCATACTGGGCAGTGATGACCGCCTCGCCTTCAAATGTTCCCCTCCTACACTAATCTGACTGATTTAGGGTGCACAAAATAAAATTGCAGCACATCAATGCAATGATTTTATCAGTCATGCATATCTTCATGTACACTGGCAATGATCCGAGTGCCTCTCCACTGGAATTTCAGTCATTCAGCTTTTACTTTCAGAGGGTGACTGCTTTCTGAGTCATTGCTGACATATCATACCAAATAACAGCAACGTACACTGCTAAATATAGGTGAACCTTAAGTCAGGAGCTAGACAGGAAGGTAGAGCAAGAAAACACTTCCTACGGCTTTACAATTAGCGTCAGTGCGTTCACTTTCAGTTCTGATTAAGACTTAAATGTCACAGGGATGTGCGAGCTGACAGTAGCCGCTTTCATGTGAACAAAGTATTTCTGCATTATTACCAAGGTCTGACACTCAAGCGGAGTATCTAAGGAGCAGAGTTCTTTGTCCTAGACCCCACACTTCTCTCAATGGCTCCCAAGCCATCGATCCTGCTCATCTTCACTCGGAAGGCTTTCTCTATTCTCTCTGTCTCCCCGCTAATTCTCCTTTCTGTATCTCCTCTTTCTTCCTCCATTCGCCTCAAGACATCAAAGTAACGCTCAGCTGCAGAACGAGAACAAAAGGAGCTGCTACTGCACAAAGAAATCCTCTAAAATGTAAAAAGCACTGAGGAGTCTGTAGACAGCCAGGCGGAAAGGACGGAAAGTCATAAAGTCAGTGTTATTAGTGTCCCGCAAAAACCCCGTCTGGTGCCTTTTAGAAAAACCGAGACAAATTCCTTACCTCTGCTCAGGATATTATGATTTTAATTTGGTTTGTTGTGTTTGTCAGCCGGATTATGGAAAACAACTTTCAGTTAGTGAAAGAGTGAAGCATGGGTCAAGGAAGAATTCATTTCACTTTGGATCAAATCTGAATCGAGGGGTGGAAACTCAAATATTGATCTTATGTAAAGGCATTGACGAAGGTCTGTTCTCTTCGAGGGCCCTTGTAGTTTTTACTTTTTGGAGCTGATAAATATTTAAATTCAAATGTTTAAATATATAATCCAATATATATTGAATTGCAGTTACTGACATGGCTGATTATTAACAATGAACAGGTTAAATAGATAGTAATCCTTACTTTTGAATGGTATGGGCCCGTAATTTAATTGCATTTTAAGATTACTTGAGCATTTAAAGCATTCAATTAAGGGAATATGTATGATTGTTGGACACCAGGAGATGCCAGCCACCAAAGTTGCCAGCCTAGTTAAAAAAACTGCTCTAAAAATCTGTCCTTGAGACCAAGTACACATCCATAAAAAACAAAACCACCTGTCATTTTAAACGACCCCTTGAAACATTCATTTTGTGGATAAAAGAACTGCCTGAACAATCACATTTTAGAGTTTTTGGAATAATCTTCACAGCCTTTAGAAATGTCAGTCTTTTACATAAATGCTTTGGTTTTTATGTTCCAATAAAAAGCCATGTCACCATTAGTGGAGCTAAGATTAAGAGGTTTGTTGGTGTAGCTAAAAAAGAACAACTACTGGGTCATTAAAATCAATGGGTGCATCTCCTTGGGAGGATGTGTTACGCTCCTCAATCTGCCTATTAAAAATGAGATATCTGGTGTTTCGACATGAATGACAATACTTTTTTGATAGCTTACCTTGCCAAGTATCTTTCTATAAAAACCCTTTTGTATAAAAGCTTTTCTAATGCAAATTTGATAACAATCCCTGCTCACAGTACCTTCCAAAAACACTGAAACCATTAGGCTGTCATTAGTGCTGAAAAAAAAACCTTATGCATCCTTTCCTGTTCGGCATAACAACCTTGTCTGAATGCACTGCCAGGTAATGTGTTGTACTTAGCAAACTTGCACTCTTTCTGCATAATAATTTTGATTCACAAAGAAAAGTTTGATATTCTTTTTCCAGCACACAACTCCCACTACAAACCACACATTTTCATTGCCACTTTGCTTTTCATGTGTCATCCAACCAAATGAGATACATTGTTTAAATAAGTCAGCTTTTAACTAAGTAGGCATATTTTTACTTTGGTTAAGGGCAAGGTAGCTAGCTGTTTCCCCTTGTTGAGCTACATACTTTAAAATATGAATCACGCTTATACACCTTTTTGTCAGATGAGAAAATCAATAAAGCTCATATGTTTGTATTCCAAATATGAAGCTCAAACAAGAAGTCAGTTAGCTTAGAGCAAAAACTGGAAACACAGAAACAGATTCTCAAAGAAAAAACCACAACATGACTTTTACATTTCAGTTTTTGAAATTTGATTACACCAAAAGGGGAAATATTGTTCTCTTAGTGAACTTTATAGATTACTTAAACGCGAGCAAGGCTAGCTGCCCTTACTTCCAGTCTTAAAGCTTAACTAGCCTCCATGTTACAGAGATGAGCGGTATCAATATTTGTATCCATTTATTGGAAAGAAAGCAAAGCTCATTTCCCAAAATGTGACACATTTTCTTTTATTTACATTTGGCAGCAACACTTTTTAAAAATATATTTAAGAAACCATTTTCATGCAGGACTTTTACTTGAAATCGAGTAATACTTTTTCATGATACTATGATATTGAAACAATGGAAATGTATTTCTTCTCTTAACCACTGGTAGATTAGTGAACTAACCCTCACAGTTTATGAGTCATGTTATAATACAGTTTGATCTCAAAGCGGCTGATGAAGACAGAGAACGAATAACAGACTTAAAAAGATGATGTTAAACTGTCAAAGTGTAAAAAAGGATTGAACCCTAGTCAAACTAGTCCATGCATTTTTTACTTCAAGGCTGGATTATTGTAACTCTTTATTATCAGGGTGTACCAAGAAGTCAGTTAAGTCGCTTCAGCTGATTCAAAATGCTGCAGCACGTGTACTAACCAGAGTTAGGAAAAGGTACCACATTACTCCTGTTCTGGCTGCCTTACACTGGCTCCCTATAGAACTAGGGTAGAAGGATAGAATTTAAAATTCTTCTTCTCGCCGACAAANGGGAGGTTCCCTGCGGGAAAGACACCCACCTAACGCTTGGTCTTGGGCAGAAGACCCTTACTCCCACTTGAACGTATAAAAAAGGGTTGTACCAATCTGGCCTAATATAGTTATCGACTCTACTAACTGACAGATACACGGCCTACTCTACTACCGTGTGTAAACCCAACCAAACTGGTGTTTATTTATTGAAATTAGTCCTCGATTATCCAAGTTAGTTACAAAATTAACGATATAATCGGTATAGTCTTACAATGTACACAGAGTCACCGAGTGTCAAACATGTCTTATAGTTCAAACTGTTATGCTGTGGAGAGGATCGGGAGTGTAGCATGTACCTTTTTGAAGGTTTTTTCTTTTGGTTCAAATTTCCCCCTTTCCCTCTTGGAGTCCCTCTCTTGTCTCTCCTAGGGAGAGGGTCCTGTCTGTCTGCACTTTATCTACGGCACACATGCTTTTCTATTATGAAATTTTGTCATCCATCTGGTTTACAAACCTTTACTACACACGATATATCTTCTACTTCAGGTGCTCCTACAGTGGCTTAGACACCCTCGTAGTCCCCTTCATCTACTGACTCTCAGTCCCGTCCTGGTGTCACTGTCCAAAGTGTGCTGAGCTTCAGGACTAGACTCGGACCTGCAGCTCCAGCACCGATTGGACAGTGACACAGCGACGGCCTGAGAGTAGATGATGCGCCGCCTACCCGAGGGTGTCCAACCACTGTAGGACACTAAGTAGAGAATATATCCTGTGTACTAAGGTTTGTAACCGAGATGATTCAAAATTACATAATAGAAAGCTAAATGTGGTTGCCGTAAGATAATGCAGACAGATCAAGGACCCTCTCCCTAGCCGGAGGAGACAACGAGAGGGACACTCCACCAGAGGGTAAAGGGGAAATTGAACACCCTAAAGAAAAACCTTCACAAAGGTACATGCCTACCTCGCCAGATTCTGGTCCCTCTCACAGCAAACAGTATGACTAAAGACATGTTTTGAAAAACTTCAGTTGAACTCCTGTGTTTACATGTAAGACTATAACCCGACATATATTATTTGTACTAACTTTGGGATATCGAAAGTGCTAATTTATAAATAAAACACAGTTTGGTCGGTTTACTCACGGTACGTTAAGTTAGTGCGTGATATCTAGTTATAGTTTCAGAGTTCGATACTATCATATTATGCCAATTGGAAACTTTATATACGTCAAGTTGAGGTAAG